>NW_025110041.1:137046-170452 GCF_011392965.1 Frieseomelitta varia | reverse complement strand
TCATTATATCTCATAAACGAAGACAGATAGGACGTATATTTATATGACTTTTTTTCATTATTTTTAGGCGTACAATCAGCTTCCGAAGTGGGTCCCACAAGTTACGAAGCCTTGTACAAGTTAAAGTTAACAATCTGTGAGACGTTTGCAAGTTAATGACGTATGAAAAAATATTTTTCTATATTGCTCGATATAAAAATCAAACTTTGTTAAGTTTCTACGAAAAATAAATATCATTGTAATTCAACAAAAATAACCATCATTCTTTGGTTGACTAAATGACTTGTTGAATCAAAGATATTTGATGGATGAAAGATGGTCGTTCGAGAAAGCAGATTCGTGATAGATTTTATCGTTCATCTTTCGATATTTTCTTTTCGCGAAATTATTTTATACAAAATTATCGACACAACTCGCGCACTCAATATAAACATTATCTTCGTAAGGTGGCCGTGAATCTTCGCGCGAGATTTGAAACTTGATTTTTTACCTCAAAATCGGTAAAAGTCAGTAGCCTACTCCAAAAATTATTTTGTCACAATTTTACAGAATTTTCATTCGAAACGATGGAAAACTTCCACTTCTTGGAGCTTAATGTTGTAATATCATATTTTACGTACTGATTGTGGATCCTTTTCGCCACCTTTTATGGTATTATTTTCAGATTTGTACTCTTTGGTCTCTAGTCAAAGTACTTAGACTAATTCCTCTCTGTTCTGTTAAGAGTTCGAGGAAGCGATTCGCCGTTTTCGAGTTTCGATCATCGCGCGTCGAAAATTCGTTCGAAGGGCGGTCGAGTTGAAACAAAAGCCGACACACAGCTCGTTCCATAGAACCGAAACCGCATCAGCGTTAGCAGGGAAGCCGTAGAAGCCACTCTCGAACCGATTGATTGATCTCCAGTCCGCGCAACGGTGGAACGTGAAAATTCGTTCGAACACCTTTTGATGAACATCCATCCATTCTGATCTACCGTGGTTCGCGGAACAGTATCTGCAGCGAGGAGCTGAGTATCGAACAACGATGAAAAATTAGGTCGATAATTCTGTTGAATTTCAATTTACGTCGGATTTCATTTTCATTGCAACGACTCGAAAGAACAAATCTTGACTGGCGAAGTGACGAATTCGAAATGGTGGCTCTGTTTTTTTGCAAGAGGATGAAATACCATCTGGGTCAAAAGGGTCAAATTTACAGCGGAAAACCCGTAGTCGTCGTCTTGAAGTTTGCAGACGTAGGCGAGATAATCACGGTGACACGGTGTATTCTTCATTCGATATCCATGGCTTTTCAAAGGCAAAGTCTTCTTAAAATAGCTGTGACCTTAGACTTGAAGCCACGCCGCGGCGACAACCCGCTGACTTGGAGTGTACAGACATAGTTTTGCAGCGAAGTATACCGCGTCGATCGATATCTGCCCGTTCCTATGCACGCACGCTGTGCACTAGATATTGGTAGCTCCCTTTAAACGTCCATTGGTCGAAATTGTTTCGAACAGCGCTCCAACTTGCAACCAAGATGTCACCGAACTTCGAACTTGGCTATTCTGTTGGCCAATCGATCGAATCCACTCGGCCGCGCGTCCACGGCACACGCTCAAAATCTCTTCGTTTATCTCTTGCGAGAAGAGAATTGCAGAAAAGAGAAGAAAGAGAAGAAGGATAAAAGTCAAATATGATATCCAGCGCGCAGAGGGATTGTAGAGAAATCCATAGAAGGAGAAAAAGGATCCTCGGATGTTCTAGGAACTTCGTACCCCGTAGGAAGGGATAACGTTGCAGTTATTTTGACTAAAAAACGAGTCGATTTTAGAATTTTATTTTTTACAGAATTAACGAAAGATTTTTGTGTAAAGAATTATAATTTTGTGTTGTATTATATTTAATTTTATATTATTTGAAGATTTTATAATTTTATTTTTTACAGAATTAACGAAGGATTTGTGTGTAAAGAATTATAATTTTATATTTTATTATATTATATATTGTAATTTTTTATTATATTTTATTATATTATATATTATAATTTTATATTATATTATATTATATATTATATTATACTTAATTTTATATGTAAAGATTTTATCATTTTATTTTTTGCAGAATTAACGAAGGATTTGTATATAAAAAATTATAATTTTATATTATATTATATTATATTATATTATATATTATATTATATTATATTATATTATATTATATATTATAATTTTATATTATATTATATTATATATTATAATTTTATATTATATTATATTATATTGTATATTATAATTTTATATTATATTTTTAATTTTATATGTAAAGATTTTATAATTTTATTTTTTACAGAATTAACGAAGAATTTGTAAAAATATACAATTATACACTTGTATAATTCGACGTTTATTCAAAACAACTGCGTGTCGTTCGAGAACTCGTATCGAATTGTCCTGGTTTTAGTCTTTTATGTCCAACATCTTTCTCTGTCCTTTATCTGCAACTTTATCTCCTCTAGGAATTCGATGCACCACCGAATTTCTTTACACGTGGCAAGAAATATACGAAATCCTTGACCCACGAAAACGTGATACTTACGCGTATGGTAATGGTATTGGATTGACCAAAAAAAAAAAAAAGAAAAGTTTCGAAAAAGAAAGTTTCAAGAGAATTGAAAACGATCAATTGGAGCCTCGTTTGCCTCTGCTCGAACACTCTGGTACCATCTGTGAACCATCCGTAGAATAATTAGATTTAGATAGCGTTGTAAATAACAGTAGTCCCCTAGGCAATTTGGAAACAAATCGAACTTGACTTGGCCATGGCCAGCTTCCGACTTCTCTGTAAAAGAACGGCAGAAAAACTCAACTCGCTGTTCACTCTTTAAGGGACTGCTTGAAGTCACTCTTCGGTAAAAACTAAAACTCTCGACTAAATCACGGGTTCTTAACCCATTTCAACATGGCTGAAGTGAGTCACGTTAAGTTGTAACACGGATGGTGTAAATCAATTACTGAAACGCGTAGTCTCTTTATTTGCCTCTCCAACAACTAGCGATCGTTCTGAAAGTTTCGTGGGAAGAAATTCGATAACCTCTAGGACGCTAAAAGAGATAAAATTGCAATCTGAGGACTATAAATGACGCTCGGAAGTAAAGACTGGACGGGCAATTCGAACTGTAGCTCTGAATTGATAATCGATTTTATAATCATATTCTTCACAGTTCTGACTTTAATTTGATTTCAAATATAATCTCTTTCATTCATTTATTAATTTATTCATTCATTCATTCATTCACTTATTTATTCATTTATTTATTTATTCATTTTTCACGGGTAAAGAAAAATGCCCATTAGTACAAAAAGTGATGCAATTATAAAAAATTTTAAATGTAACGAGATACGAGACTGACAATGAGTGAAAAATTACAAGGAGATACCAAGTAACGAGCGTTTAAATGAATGGTTAAGAAATCACATAACGATCGATCAAATAACGTGCATTATTAGCGTTAATAAATATACGATTACACGGGTTACAGAAGCCATAATGATGCTCGATGGTGCTCAGTGTGAAGCAATTCAGAATGACGTAGTGATCTGGAAGGAACATCAAGTTTAAACAATTCAATGATATTCGGGCACGAGATCAGACCATTGAATGTCCTATTGACAAAGACCAAGTCGTTCATTTCCGTATTTAACTCAACACACAGCGATACCCGGTCGTGTCAGAATTGTCACGGGTAACGAAGCAATCGCGAGAATCAATGGGCCAAGTTTCCGCAGAGACCTAAACACGTGGCTCGGGTCTCCTCTCGGATCTAATTTGCGGTGTTGCTCCAGCCACGTCGCGAGTATATTGTCCGGCCAGCGACGCGTTCGAATGTTATTCACCGCCACGGCGTGCACGATGGCCGCCACGATGGCGTTAATGCAAATGTGCATTAACCCAGTTAGGCCCTATTTACGCTAACTGGCCACTCGTCCTCCGGTGTTCGAATGTCATTCAGCACCCTCGAATTCGACTAAGGACGTTACCTCGCGCGTTAATGGCCGCCCTCTCGAGCCGCGGCCAAGTCAAAACGCCATTCAACGGCCTTCGAGCGAACCTGATCGTGCACATTCGTGGATTTTACAAATGTTATACAATGATATACAAGGTGTTTCGTAACTTGCGGGACCCACTTCGGGAGCTGATTGTAACGCTTGAAACTAATGAAAGAAAGTCATATAAATATGAGATATATTGAAGTCATATTATATGAGATATAATGAATTTTCTGTTTTAATTACTTTTACGAAAGATGCTCGAAATGACCAGCTTGCATTTGAAGACAAGCCTGCACGCGTCTTGTCATTCATCNTCGAATTTGTCGGAAGCCTTGCTCTATTCTATTTCGTAGTATTTCAGCATGTTCAATCGATGTTGCGTGTACAATAGATTTCAAATGTCCCCACGAATGAAAATCTAATGGATTCAAATCCGGAGAACGAGCAGGCCATGCAATACGACCTCCACGACCAATCCATTTATTTGCAAAGTGTTGATTTAAAAATTGCCTAGCCACTCGGCTAAAATACGGCGGAGCTCCATCATGCATAAACCGCATACGAATAATTTAATATCGACTGGAACTTCCTCTAATATTTCGTGTAAACGCGTGCTCAAAAAATCAACGTACTTTGTGTCTGTTAGTTTCCCATCAAGAAAAAAAGGTCCAATTAAAAATTTATCAATTATTTCTGCCCATACGTTTAAACTAAACTGGTGTTGATGTCTTGAATGTGCAAATAACATGTGGGTTTTCTTCATCCCTATTATGATTGTTATGAAAATTGAATATACCATCCCTAGTAAAACTAGCTTACTAGAGTTTACTCTGTTTATAAAATTCATTATATCTCATAAACGAAGACAGATAGGACATATATTTATATGACATTTTTTTCATTATTTTTAGGCGTACAATCAGCTTCCGAAGTGGGTCCCACAAGTTACGAAACAGTCTGTATAATATATGAATAATATATATTATTGTATGTTATAATATATATTATTGTGCGTTGCGCATATTGAAATTTCATTTGTTAGTTTCATTATTGTCAGATTAGAGGGTCGTGTTACTGAATTTTTCAAACATTTGAAAGTGTATAAAACATTTATACGAAGAACATAAGTAATGATAACAAGGTATATATTATTGCGCGTTGCGCATAAAATTAAAATTTCATTTGTCGTTAGTTTCGTCATCATCAGTAGTTAGATTAGATAGTTGTGTTTCATATTATTTTTACTGAATTTTCAAAATGTTTTATATATTTGAAAATATATAAAATATTTATCTAAAGAGCATAAGTAATGATAACAAGATATATATTATTGTGGATTGCGTATAAAATTAAAATTTCATTTGTCGTTAGTTTCGTTATCACCAGATTAGTTAGATTAAATAGTTGTTGTGTTTCATATTATTTTTACTGAATTTTCAAAATGTTTTATACATATACAGTGAAGAGCGCAAGTAATAATAATAAGGTTGAAAAACTGTCAGTGTGATTTCTCAAAAAAATTAGTTTTGAGTTCGTGATTTCATACCAAATACATTCTTCTCGAGATTTGTCTTGGAAAACAATGGAAAATTGTTTTCACGAGTAGATCGAAGTTTTTCTTTTCACAACAATTTCTCTTCTCGTCATTTTCAATTTTGTCAATCAACTTTGAACATTAGAATTAAATGACGAAATGTTAGGATTTCTTGAATTTCAATCCTAATATTCATAGTTCAATAAAATGGCGGGAAAAGATCAGTAAATTCTGCGAAGGGGAGGCTTCAATCTTCGAAATTGCGGTGAATTTAATTACAAAAGAAAATTTCAATGTAGAAAGGTTTGAATTTTTATAATTGCCAAAAAGAAAAGCATTCCCATTTTTTCACTCGTTACAAGATGTGAAATCATCTTTATAAAAAAACAAATTCAAAGCTGTCAAATTAGAGGTTGTACGATTCAAAATTCAACCATAACCTTTTTTAAGGGAAGCATTCTCATTCTTCGACTCATTACATGACGTAAAATCGTCTTTGTAAAAGACAAATTCAAAACTTTCAAATTAGATGTCACCTGGCTCAAAATTCAACCATAACCTCCTAGGGAAAACATTTCCATTGATTGACGTAAAATCATTTTCGTTGAAAAAACTCAAAACTATCAAATTAGAGGTTATATGGTTCAAAACTGAACCTAACCTTGTCCTAACGAACCCAAAGACGAACCTAACCTCTAACTTATCTTATTTTACAAAGTTACAACAGTCGAAACTATCGACTAATGTTTCATCGTTATTAAATAACGGTCACTGTTAGGATTTCTCGAATTTCTGTCGTTCAATTCTAATTCTACTCACTGCTACTAACAAAACGCTGAGAGGAAATCGTATAGCAAGTAAAAGTTCGTTATAAAAGGAAGACCTGAACCTTCGAAACGATGATGGACCTAAAGAAAATTTTTCGTCATCTTCGGAAAGAACGAAAATATATACTTCAAGAGGATCTCTTTTTTTTTTTTTTTCTTTTAATCAACTTATATCAATTTGAATTATCGACAAATTTTCACTGCACAGCGCGAACAACTCTCGTTTACCAGAGAGTCTTCTTTCTTGCTCGGGTAATGTTTATCGGTCGTTGATTAAATCTTCGTATGTCGATCGGCTGCTGGTTAGACAGATTAACTTCAGGAATCTCCTTTAAAGCGTATAGAGACGGTCTTGACGTTGTGTTGCGTTAATCGCGTGTTGCGAGGCGAATCGCGTTTCAAAGTGTTTATAAGTGACGGGCGCGAGCTTAGAACGCGCGCTGATGGAGGAGGATTCGACGTTGTCGGAGCCAGATGCTACGCTAAATTGATTTGGCTGCCAAGTCTGGATCGATTTGAATTTCAAATTTGAACGTCTAATTTGGCAAAAGCCGTCAGATCGTTCAGCCTGTCGGCTTTCACTCGATTATGAGCGTATATGCAGAGGCGAAGCTGATTGAAAAGCAGAAGCTGCCGAGGACGTTGTGCAAGTTCGAAAGCATAACCAAATTTATTTATTTTTTTTTCTTCTTTTTCTTTTCATCCCTCTTCGCGGAATTTTCACCCAGCCAGGGAAATTGTTAGTATCGTTTGAACAACATAGCGCTGCTAGCGTTGTTCTGATGATTATGAATTTGTATTCGAGAGCGCAAATATGGTCACTGGTCAGATTATAAATATTTTTAAATAACGAATATCGTTGACAAAATATTTTAAATAATTAAATATGATAAAACGAGAATGATTAGAACAATTCATAATTAACACTGGTGGATCGCCGTTTCTGTTTCTATAAATATTTTTAAATAATTAAAACGACATGGATATCATTAATTTAAAATAATTAGACGATATTATCACGTAAAAGTAATTAAAATGGGATGCATATATCGTTTACAAAGAATTTAAAATAATTAGATGATGTTATACTTTCAGTGTCTTTTATTGCAACACAATATATCATAGAAATTTCATATTTTATCCCATAGACAAACGTGTGACAGTCAACACGTTGAAGTATCGAATAAATAAAAATAAAAGTTATTTTTATCTCTATCGTTACGTTTCTTTCAATTTCTTTACATTCTCGAGTGAGTTTACGTTCTCAACATATAATATATTATCAAGGTTCGTCGAATTAGATTCTTAGATGTTCAATGCCGTGCTTTAATTAGCTTTTCCATTATCCGCAGAGTCAATCTTTGTTCCAACTGTCCGTCAGCTTCGAACGAGATTTGACGAAAAACTATTTTCATAAATATTTCCAATAAATATTTCTAAGTAAACATCTATCGTTCATGATACGATATTTCGTCTTAGAAGCATGAACGAGCACCATGCTTTCGTTCAATTAGCCTTCGTTCATTAGCAGAGTCAATCTTCCTTCCAACTGTCCATCATCTTCGAACGAATCTTGCAGAATAAATCGACGACCGATGAATATTTGCGAGTAAACATCTGTCGATTACGAAACGGCACATTTGGTCTTGAAATTTTCCACATGGAAACGCGATCAAATGGATATTTAATGCTATGCTTAATTATATAAGCCCTCCACTGTTTTATTCGCAGAGCGAATCTATGCTCCAATTACAAAACCAATCCCTCGAACAGTGATTCGTGAACCAACGATCGATGAATATTTACAGGTAAAGAGATCCAGACGTTCGACACAGAATCCGTGTTTGATTTGGGGAGACAAGCTTTGTCCGAACGTATGCTTAATTAGCCATTATTCGAATAGGTGAAAGTGCATTGCTCGATAAGGGAGCAGAATGGCCGGATGTCGTTCGGTTGACGCGATATGCCGCAGTTAATTACCGACATCGATATTACCTTGTGTTCCCTTGCTGGCTTTACGGCGATACGGACAGCGATTGGTTAGTGTAACGTTATCATAACTCGCGCGCTTATTGGATCCGATTACAGACCGATCTACAATAACGATCGGTGACGTACAGAATTTCCCCCGTCGTTGATTAATATCCGGGGGACAGTCGAACGAAATCACTCTGATCGAGTTTGTCTAATCGATACGATCAACGTGTCGATCAATTTCTGACAATCGGACGTGTACTGATATCGTTCGTTAAAACGATCTTCACGGTTCACCGATCGAACGAATCGTTGGTCAATGTTTTGGAAATTATTATGCCACTTTTGTCGCGCAGCCGCTCATTAACAGACTGCAGATTTTTGTGCATATAAAATATATTTTTATTATATACTTTATTTAATTATATTAATTTAAAATCATATATATATATATATATATATATATATATATATATATATATAATAAAGTTTTATTATAGTTTTAATAAAAGTTTCAATAAAAATATATTTTAGTAACAGTTAAAAATTAATAATATTATTAATAGTTTAAAATAATAAAAATGAATTTTTTTTAAAATAAATAATCTATTTTGTACCTTTTGTATTTTTTTAAAAATAAAAAATCTATTTTGTACCCTTCGTATTAGGGTTAATCAATTAATTTTAATAATTTTAATTATCTCAAAAGTAAATGATCTAAATATATATATATAAATATATATATATATATATATATATATATATATATATATATATATTGTTTTCTGTAAAATAAAAGAAATAAATATATATTTAGAAATTAAATGTTTGTCGCATTTATTAACATCTAGTTTCTTTAAAAATAAATTTAATTTAATCGTCTGTAGGATATTTAATCATAAATTTACGATTAAAGATCATTGGAAAAGTTTAAAAATAACGTTGACTAATCTTTTTAATCAGCCAACACCGGTTTCCAAGCAGACTCACAATCAGTAGGAAATACGTTTTTCACGTTGAAAGGAATTCTTATTTTAGAAAAGCCACCGAAATTCATTCGGTGTAATTTCCAAACGAGTTTGGGAATTAAGTCAGCGAGTGCTGCTTAATCCTGCAAGTTGCTCGAAAAGTGGGTGAAGTGGCGGGGGACGTATAAAATGCAACGGCCGCGAAAAGAATTCAATAGACTCGGAAAAGTTGCGAGAGCGTTTTCATCACGAGAAGACCGGAAGTTCTTCTGGTATCGCGACACCAGAGAGGGGGGCCTATCTTAAAGCTGCGGGTTTCTTTAGCGGTGGGAAGTTTTCTTCGCCATCAACTTTCTGGCGAAACTTCGCCAGACGAGTATACCCTCGGCCACACGAGATTAGCGTAAATAATCACACGGTGTTTTCTTATCTTTCTCCGCAGGAAAGTGATCCAGCTGTCGATCATCGAGGAGGATTCTTACGAGAAGGACGCGTTGTTTTACGTCGAGCTTGGTGAACCGCAGCTACAAGGAGGTGAGTGTTGTATCTATGTTGTAATTTGTATGAAATATACCTGACAGTAAAATAATATTAATAAAATAAATATTACAGTAGATCAATATCAATGTTAATATTAATACTTAACATGTCAATGTTAATATTAATATTTAATATTGGATATATTTGTGAAAAATATATCTAGTAATGAATAATAATAATAGTAAAATAAAGTATTGATATTGTAGTAAATCAATATTAATGTATATCAATATTAATGTTAGGTATAGTGAAAAATATACCTAATAATAAATAATAATAATAGAAAAATAAAACATTGATATTGTAGTAGATTAATATCAATATTGATATAATATTTAATATTTAATGTTAGGTATAGTTGTGAAAAATATACCTAATAATAAATAATAATAATAGTAAAATAAAGCATTGATATTGTAGTAGATTCATATCAATACTGATATTAATGTTTAATATTTAATGTTAGGTATATTTGTGAAAAATATACCTAATAATAAATAATAATAATAATAGTAAAATAAAGCATTAATACTGTAGTAGATTCATGTCAATATTAATGTTTAATATTTAATGTTAGGTATAGTTTGAAAAATATACCTAATAATAAATAATAATAATATTAAAATAAAGCATTGATATTGTAGTAGATTCATATCAATACTGATATTAATGTTTAATATTTAACGTTAAGTATATTTGTGAAAAATATATCTAATAATAAATAAAATAATAATAACGAATAAAATGTAAAAATAGTAATGGCCAGACTGCAGAATTTTATGCGAATTCGTACTTTTTTAAGAACGTAATTAAAAAAGTAGAACCTCGGTGGAAAATTATTTTACATACTAAATGTATGTCACGGAAATCAATACACGGTATTTTATATATTTCGGTATTTTATATATCTTTCCACATTACGGTGCAATTTTCTACTATAAACGTATGAGTATCCGCAGTCTGGCAACGAATGTATAAAGAGACGAATTTTGTAAGAATTTCTGTAAGGACGACGAGAAGGCGACCATTTTTCTTCCACGATCGAGAGAGACATTCTTCGACATGTTCGCTGCGGCTATTCTTCTTCAAATTTTTAACTTCTATTTTTTTTTTTAACTTCTTTGATTTAAGTCACGTTTCTGATTTAACTAACAACAAATCTAACCAACGATTTGTCTCAACTTCGTTCTCTACTATTTGTCTTCGTAAAAATCCAAGATTCAAATCGTCTGCGCCAATGTGCAGCGAACGTGTTCAGAAGAGAAAGGAACTGTTATACTCTCGTTTCGTTCGGAATAGGATCGATATTTCGATCTGGCTCTGATTCGCGTCGAGGACTAACGAAAGATCAGAGCGCGAATGGGAATGAGAAATAACGCTCGCGACGAGTCGGACGATCGGAACGGAGGAAAGGGCGCGGCCGAGATCAACTGAAGAAAAAAAAGAAAGTGTTCAAACTCGCCGAGAATTCTTTAATTGAATATCCGTGTTCCCCGGTCCGCTCGACCATTTTTCCATTCCGAAGCTGGCCGATCGTGCGAAACGGAACTCCTCTCACCCGCCGCCATTTGCTACGCGCCTCTTCGACCTCAATCGAGGACTTTTCGAACACATTCCTGGCCGCGATAATTAACCCTTTGCCCTCGGAAACTTTTTTTCATATTATCTATCAGTATCACCTCGAATAAAATGAAGCAACATTATAAAGAGAGAATATAGATAGTATTTAGCATGAAATTTTCGACGTGTGATGTCGTTTAGCTTTAACCCTTTGCACTCCAAACTATTTTTCAATTATTTCTCTTCTTTTCTTGGCGATTTAAAAATATCGACAGAAGTTTCTGTGATAAAAGACTGATGCCATGTACAACGCCAAGTGTATATTTACATTCGTTGTAATTATATTATATTATAAAAATTATATTGTATTTATAATATTTATAATTATATTATATTATATTATATAATATTATATTATATTATATTATATTATATTAAATTAAATTATATTATATTTACATTCGTTATAATTATATTATATTATAAAAATTTATAATATAATCATATTGTATTTATAATATTTATAATTATATTATATTACAATAATTTATATTATAATTATTATATTATAAAAATTATAATATAATATACTATACGTTATATTATATTATATTATAAAAATTTAATATAATTATATTCTATTTATAATATTTATAATTATATTATATTATATTTATTATTATATTATAAAATTTATAATATTATTATATTATTATATTATATTTATAGACATAATTTTTTATAATATAATTATATTTATTTACTATTATAAATATAATTTTTTTGTAATATAACTATATTTATAATTATAAAAAATTATAAAAATAATTATAAAATATTATAAATATAATTATATTATTAAAAAAAAAGGGAGAGTCCGAGCTACTAGCTCGGATATAAGTACGATGGCTCGTCAGAAGCGACAATCGAGTGTAAAGGGTTAGGGAACTATCTCCTCGATTTTTTCGACTTTTTCGCGTCTGACCCAATCGACGCGTAATTGATCAAAAGAACTCGCCCCCGAAAGAAACCCTTCGTTAGCCATCGTTTTTCGTTTCAATCAAATTTCTATTTAAACGCCTCGAAATTTTCTCTCTACCCACTTTCGTTTCCTCCAACTGACCCTGGCACGAATCGGTAATTAACGGGAGAAAACCTAGCCTAAACCTTCTTCTGACTAATCGCGCGAAATCTCGAGCTTAATGGGAACGCCAATTTGACGGATACCGGGCACTTCGGCCAGATTATTCGTCGATAATCGAGGCCGTGGCCAGTTAAATGAATCGTTACCTCTGGAAAAGATGGGCGATTCCGAGGTCGTTCCTAAAATGAATCTTGCTTCTATACTGTATACGTGTATACACGTACATACTTCCGCGAAATTAGCGTTTCCGCTCGATGAATTACGACAAGTGATGGCCGGTATATTTATTGGATCGGTGTTGGATTGTTTTTGGCGGGCGAGCGTAATAAATTGTGGGTTCGACGGGCGATCACGAGTGATCGCGGGTCTATCGATCGAGGAAGAAAAATGGGAGGGTACGCGTCGACGTCGTCCTTCCGTAAATTGATTTATCGTCGACACGGAGGATAAGAAAAAAAAAAGAAAGAAAAGAAAAAAAAGGAAAGAAAAGGAAAGGGAAGGAAAGAGCAGCCTGTAGTTGGTAAGTTGGTTCTCCTTCGCGCGATCGCGAACGAAGTAAATCGTTAATTATATAATCTGCTTCACGCACTTGTCGCAATTGGATCCGACGTAATTGGACGTAAGTTTCAACACACGACGAACCGTTTAGTTTAGAACGAGCTCGTGGGTGTTCGAGTCTAATTGACCTTGAAATATCTTGCCTTGCCTCTGCGTGTCTATCATCGTTTGGCTTTAATTTCCGAGATGCTTCAGTTCCCGAAATCAAAACTATCAGCTCGTGTAATAAGTTCATAATGAAATCAATATGAACTTTATGGTTAATTCTTTTTGCAAGTGAATCGAGTGATTTTGAAAGTCACGTTTCTTTTTGCATTGCGTACATTTATATGCATCGTATAAATATGTAATCATTATATGCATTATATATATAAACATATACATTATATACAGGGTGTCGTGTATGAAACTATCCATGCAATTTTCTCTTAAATTATTCGCTATTGGAATAAAAATGTTTCAAATCAAGTTAACTTTGTTACTACACTATCGTCGCTTGAAAGTGAATATACTTCGGCACTATAATGTTAGAGAAAGCAACTATTCAGCTATCAATTGTGCAAAATTCAACAAAAATTCAACTACATATAGGCTACAATTTACATAATGTATAGTTTGTGAGTAAGGTACCTTTTACATTTAGTGAGTTACTCTGTACGTGGATTAACATTCACAAATCTATCTTATCGATCAATTTCCTTTTTCTTGTCTAAATCAGAGCTCTCTAAACTCGCGAGTTTTTGTCGCTTCTTTCTTGATCGCTAGCGCTATCCCCTCCACTGCGTCGATCTCTCCACTGCTAGCGACTAGGAAAGTGAGGGCAAAGACCGCCAGTTCGCCAACTCTATTCAAATTACCAATATAGGCATTTAAGAGGGTATTCTAGTGTGAAATTTAAAAAAAATCGATTTTTTTTTCTTGCATATTCTTAAAGGATATAGTCTCAAAAACACTACATCTCTGGAACCTTACACGTGAACTAAAATTAACGAAGTTATGGGTGTTTGAAGGACGCGACAACCAGTGTCTTGTTACCGCAATACTAAACTTTAAAGGCATTTTTCTGAAAACGATGTTTTTCAGAAACGGTGTCCATGATATCTCGAAATCTACTTGACCAATTGAATCAAAATTTTAAATACGAATTTACAGTCCTAGAATCAACTAAAAGTTTTTATTTTTTATATTTTTTTCAGGTCTGCGAAGTACAACAAAAACACGCAAAAATCGATAATCGAACTTCAAAATATCGTCAATTTTTTAATTACCGACATTTCTCTTTTGTTCTAGTTTCGGCTATAGCCAAATCCATACTAATTAAGAAACTATCACTATTTTTTTATTTTAGACAAACAGAATGGCCGGAATCATGGACACCGTGAGACGACCTTTTTTAAAAGTGACTATGTTTGAGAGTATGCAGTACCACTAATTTTAACTTTCTTTGTTCCAAAAAATTTCAAAACATCGTTGAAACACATGCAAATGATCCTTGTCAATTTGACTGGGAAAGGTATAATAATTTCTTTGCAAAAAATTTCCAAACAAAGTTACAAAAAACGCACTAGAATACCCCCTTAAATCTATTTCAGTTTTGAAATCATCCAAGCATTAAAGACGCGACACAGGATGACAGAAAAAAAAAGTGGACGGAAACTGAAGCCAACGATTTTAGGAAAATAATTACCGAGCTCGATCGATCTCTACCACCCTATAGTTCAGTTTCCCCAGCTGTTGGAACACGTAACAAACGACGTAGAATCGGCTAACAAGTAGACGGCTGCAATCTACGATGTAAACCGAGTCCGTAATGCCGCAAATACGTTAGAATCTTTCGAATTCGTAGAGAGTAGTTGCCTTGCGTATGTGTGTACATGTGTGTGTGTGTGTGTGTGTGCCGTCGTAACTCCGTTAGTCCATTTCATACGTTGGCTCGGCCGCATTAAGTCTGCTTTACACTTGGCATCCCCGCGAAATACGCCGGGCTTTAAAGCACAATTTTCGCGTAGCTGTTCTAAATCACGAGTAACTGCGTGGAAACTCGATCGTTCGTTAAGCCTGGTCCGGAACGAAGCGGGCGAACAACGAGCGCTTAATAGACACGCGCGTGAACGGAATTTAGAGAACGAAAAAAATGGCGGAGAGCCGCCCCGAAATATGTGCGCAGTTGAACGTGCCGTGAAAATTTCCAGCGCGCATTGATCCCTTTCTTCTTTTTTCACGAGGCTGGCGCGAACGTAAGGGACAGCTTCGAGCCTTACAGCTTAGTATCACAATATTTCGTTTCAATCAAGAAATATTCCACCTGAAAATTCATTCCGACTGACAAATAAAAGGTTTCCTTTATTTTTAGCATCGATCTACGTAACACTAGCGTAAACATTGAAACGCAGTGAAACATCGTCAGCTCGTAAAATTGCCGTTACATTTGTATTTGCGTGAGATCGAAAGAATCGTTTCGCCAGGAATTCCTTTTCTACGTAGAAACAGATGTTTGTTGAAAACGAAACGATCCGCGTTACTGGGATTTAAACGACTGAGAGACCATGCTTGTCGAAAAGTTGGAAGGGTGGGTGCGTTAAGGTAACAGACATTGAGGAGCAGTCGAAAAGAAAAATGGAAAAAAAGAAGAAAGAAGGGAAAAAGGAAATAGAAGGGTGCAACGATGGAATTTCTGGAGAACGCGAGTAATATTGCTTTTTAGCGGCGAGCCTTGTTAACGGAAGCCGCCGGGCGACGCATTGCCTCGGGGACATCGATTCGCTCGATTCTTGGGATTCTCGTGACACCGATTTCGCGGCAATAACGCGAAAACCCAGCAAGGAGGACGAAGGGTGGAGATGGCTGCGCGTTTCGTCGACAGACGAAACATCCCCTTCCAAAGAGGGCTAAACGTTCGCCCACACGAAATTCTTGTTACTGGGAATACCGAGCTGACAATCGATCCCCCGAATCGCCGACGACCTTAAACCAGATTTATGACGTGAATCGATGAAAGAAACCCCGCACCGGCGAACTTCGACGACTATGGTGGTGGTTCTTTCTTTTTTTTTTTTTTTTTNTTTTTTATCGACGAATCTATAAAAAAGATATAATGGGAATTGCTGGGAAAATTGGATTTCATCGTTTGTTAAACAACATTTTGTACAAGGGTCAGAAAATAATAGCTTCGAATTAAAATAATAAAAGGATAAAGTTGATCGTTTGTTGAACAATATTTTGTACAAAGATTAGACATCAAAGTGATAGAATGTAAAATTAAATTAAAATAATGGAAGAATAAAAGAATAAAACAAATAAATAAAAGGATGAATTAAATTGATAGAAGAATAAAAAATAAAATAAATAAATGAAAGAATTAAAATGATAGAAGAATAAAAAAGTAAAATAAGTGAACAAAAGAATTAAAATAATAGAAGAATAAAAAAATAAAATAAATAAATGAAAGAATGGAAAAATAAAATTTCATATTGACGTTACGTCAATACGAGAGAAGGTAATTCTCTCTGAAATGACGCTTGCACTCACACTAAACAGACACGCACGAGAATTTCAATCATGCCATCTACTCGTATCGTGATTACTTGAATTATGATTATTCTAATAATAGTTTTGCCGATGTTTTCACACGAAATTGTATCGACGAGAAAGAAAATCAGGCCTCAAATTTTCAGGGACTCGTTCCAAAGGGGAGATCCCAATCTTGAAGATCATTGATGAATTTAGTCCTGAAAATCTTTTTAATATCTATGGATATGTTTGAAATGATATAATAATATATATATATATATATTTGATACAATAAAAAAAAAATATATATATATACATATATAGAGTTGTCTGAAAAAAAATCAATGATCTTAAGAACTCTTATTTTTCCAAAAGAAAAACAACCTTGGAGAAAAATATTTTTACCAATTATTGGTAATACTTTCGACCACCATTCACGTTAGGCGAAAAAAATATATTTTTCATCGTCACAATACCGACCGAAAAGATATTTAGCTTGTGTCTCAACTGTATAAGCTCACGTCGTTTAGAGAAAGTGACGTATATATTTTTTCACGGGGGGATATCGCGAGAGAAAGGGGAATCTCCTCTTCGTAGGATTCGGTTACGTTCCCGATGGTTACATTCGGTTTTCATCGGCCGCGATTTCCATATTACTGGGTCTCGTAAACACGTGCACCGGGCCAGGAAACCGGGGCCTCATGCATATGCATAAACGTGTATTTTGTCGCACGTAATCCCGGGGCGCGTGGTTTTATATATACGAAACGTTCTCGACGAACCAGCTGGCTCGACAACGTGCATATTTATTCCCGGCTGCGCACCGGAAACGATACCGCGCCGCTTCTGCGGCGAACTCTCCTTCCGACGAGGACGGACCAGCTCTCTCTCTCTCTCTCTCTCTCTCTCTCTCTTTGGTCCTTTTGAAAAGTTCTCTGGTAAATGAGAGAGGGGTCTTGAAATTTGGATAACGTCAAACACTGGGACTCCGCGGAGGATCTCTTGACCCAGAGAGAAGATAAGCGAAATATCCACTGAGCACATAACCGAGACCTTTCAGTCAACCTGAAGGGAAGAAGCTGCATTTCCAACTCGCGTCCAGGGTAAATTAATTGATCAATTATTAGCGGACGGTTAGTACGAGAATGGAACGGAAGTCGATTAAGAATTCACGGAAACGGAGAGAGAGAGAGAGAGAGAGACTCCAAAGGAGAGAGAATTTAATGGTCTGCAAATTCCTTCTGGGAGAAGAGGAGGAGGAGGACGAGGGGGGAAGTTAGGTGATTAGGTCAACCAAAAGGGCAACGACGCGTGCCAATTGATAAAGTTTCGAATATATGTGCGACGCCGGTTGACAATTTATAAATGTTAATATAAATATATAAATGGAAATATTTATCAACACAAGAAGAACCGTAATATTATTACAATTGGAATATAATATTATTGTAATCGGAATAATCAGAACAGAAATTATTATTAATTTTGACAAGAATAATCGTATCGCTTGCGATTAACTGAAAAATATTAATTTACGAAATGAACAAATGAAAATATCCATCGTTAATGGAATACTGGAGCCATATCAAAGTAATCTACGTGTAAATTATTGTAATTGAAATAAATGGATTTATGCAATTGTATTTCTGTTCGCACAGAAATTACTATTAATCTTGACAGGAGTATCCGTATCTTTTAAGTGCCTGTAAACAATGAAAATCTGAAATCGATTGTTACAGTGTTGAAATAATTATTCATGGAACGTCTACAATGACAGTTCTAGTAAATAATACATGTTTCTCTCACGCAACAATCGTTTCAAACATCCCGCCAGGGGTTGTAAATGTTTGGGGTTTTAACTATAGATAGATCTCGTTCAACTTTCGTCTATGACCCGTTACTTCACGACCTCTTAAACGAAGTCCCTGGTAAACTTTCACCAGGCTTCAGCATGATCCGTAAAATTCGATTTGTTTGCGCCGTGCTTCGCGCAATGACGTTTGCTAACTCGGTAAAAATTTATCAGCCTCGCTGATATCCATATTGATAAACAAGGGAGCATTTTGTAAATTTTGAAACGAAACAAAGTGTTGGCCAACACTAGATTAGTTGAGTTGGTAGAATTTCTACGAAAATCAAATAATAAATAAAGATCCTTGCAAATAAGTAATTTAATAATTTATTTCACGGAATAACATACAAATCATTCAATTAGAAATAAATTAATTTAATCTTTATAATTGTAGCTACAATTAAATACTTAATATTGAAATATAATTTTCGTTACTTTACAAACAGATTATTTCTGAAATAACATTGAAAAGCAATTGAAGAATAATTATTATCGAAAATAAAATAAAAATAATTGTTATTTGAAAATTATTTTGAAATCAAATAATAAATAAAGATCCCTGCTTATTTGCAAATAATTTGTTTCACGAAACAACACACAAATCATTCAATTGGAAATAAATTAATCTAATCTTTATAGTTGTAGCCACAATTAAATACTTAATATTGAAATATAATTTCGTTACTTTACAAACAGATTATTGTTTACTGAAATAACTTTTAAAAATAATTCAAGAATAATTATTATCTGAAAATTATTATCTAAAATAAAATAAAAATAATTGTTATTTGAAAATTATTTTGAAATCAAATAATAAATAAAGATCCTTGCTTATTTGCAAATAATTTATTTCACGGAACAACACACAAATCATTCAATTGGAAATAAATTAATCTAATCTTTATAGTTCTAGCCACAATTAAATACTTAATATTGAAATATAATTTCGTTACTTTTTGCAAACAGATTACTGTTTACTGAAATAACTTTGAAAAGTAATTGAAGAATAAATTATTACTTGAAAATTATTATCGAAAATAAAATAAAAATTATTGTTATTTGAAAATTTCTCAAAACGTCCAATTCCGTCTGGGAGAATGAGTCTGTTATCGATGTTGTCCCGGTTTCCAATCATCGATTTCAATCCTGACGGGACGGTCCACGTGTCGCAGACTCATGACAGAGAGCGACGAGAACGCGACGATAACATTTGCCCGATAATCGCCACATGTGGAATTAAACGCGTGGACGAAGAAAGAAACTTCGCCTCGGCGATCTTCCATCCAGTTTATCCAGAAATATTATCCTACCTCCGTCGACGGAGGCAATATTACAATATTGACGAGGGCAATATTAAAAAGCGCAACGATAAATGGTTAGTAAACGAAACGGTATTTTTCAGCGTTTCAAGGGTTGGGGGGAGGGAAGAGGGAGGGGGATGGGGATTCCATTTACTCCGGGAGAAAGAGCAACTGCGAGCGTTCAGAAGTTTTTCATATCGATTCGAAGTGAAATATATCGTAAAATGGACTTATTTCAGGATTAAAGTTGCTGGTACTTGCGACAGGTAAAACTTTTTCATCTCTAAAAACGTTTATCCGTAGTAATTCCTTTCTTCCTTTTTCTCGCTTTCTTTCGTTTATTAACGAGCTACGCTTCCATTTAGATACCGGTTGTCGGATAAAAGTGGAACTTCACGATCTAAATAGCATATCAGCCTTAAATTAAATTGAATTTTTCAGGTGAATTCGCGCATCTCTGCGCGACTTAAACCGCGAAATAGTAAACGTATGTGCGTGCATATCCGCCCGCATGCAAATGTTTGAGATGAAAACGATCGAGTTGTCGAATTTTTCCTTTTCGTTTATCAAAGAGTCGTGTTTCCATTCTGATGTTTAATCCATTGAACTCGATTTGGTTTCAATGTTATCGCGTACTTGTATTTATTTTAAGGTGAATTAGACAAATTGACGGTAAAATAGTTGATGTTTTTGATTTATTATTACATATTCTTTTTAAAGTGTGATAACTTTTATTTTACAAGAATAATTTGTATCACTTTTGTAGCAGATTTGTATTATCATATTTCACTCGTGACATACGAGTTCAAAGGATTAAAAGATACTGTTGTTGGGTAAACAGAGCAGAGCTGGCTAATTAGCGGCCCCCTACTTTCCTGATTGCTAGAACTATCCCCTCCACTGCGCTGGCGATCAGGAAAGTAGGGGCAAGTGCTCGTGGGCCGCCAGTTAACCATAACTCAGTATTAGACAATATAAAAGGCGTATCAGCTTAATTAAATTGCAGCTTAATAAATTAAATTGAATATTTAGATAAATAAAAGATTCGTATTTAAATCACGAAATAATAAACATAAACAGTAGGTGCTGCAAGTGCTCAGGAGAAATGAAGTTAGAATTTGCGAATTTTTCGTTTTCTTTTATTTACTAAAGAGACAAATTGTCTTCATTTTGATATTTGAAAGATATCGTTGGATAAAAAGACAGATTAAACTACGATCCAAATAGCAGTATCAGCTTCAACTTTTGCCATGAAAAAGTCCTTTTCTCGTCGTTTGCATTCGCTGTTAAATCAAAATTTAAATAAAACAAGAAACACATTTTTCAACACTTTCGGAAAAGTGATTGTTATCAATTGTAGTTATACATAATTTTTTTATGAAATAATACAATAAAATAATACGATTTTAAAATAAATATACTTAGAATGAAACATGGTTTGGAAAAGAAGCAACTAGAAAACTCCGTCGATTCATTGTAAATCATTTCAATTTTACAGCAAATGCACTTGAGCACGTCCTCGAAATGAAATGTTCAAAACATTTAAGAGGTGAATGAATTAAATTGAATTTCTATCCTGAAATAATAAACGTGATGTTTATTACGTTTACTACAAATCACTCACTGTCAGAAAAGTTCAAGTTCAGTTTAGAGCAACGGTGCTCACTCAACCCAATTATCTCTAAAATCCTAATATCTCATTCTTGTCATTCAAAAAGTGATGAATTCTCGACTTTTGCAAAGTCAACTTCAAGGTCTCAGACAAGCTTCCATGAAACAAGTGACAAGTTAAATTTTACATTTTTTTTCAAGAGATGCAAAGAGTTCGCTGTTACGAACTCGTTCTCGAATTGTCCCTTTCGAGAATCAAATTGCCCCACTGTTGGGAACCACGGTTGAGTTTAGAGAGAGTTTGCCAGTTTGTTCAGGCGTTGCGATCTCACCTGTGCAGATGACTCAGATAACGGGTGTGAAATCGCGTGAGCTACGCGACGAGGAACGTGACACCGTGAACGTGATACCAAGTCCGACGATCCGGACAGACAATTACGCAACCGGTTCGTTATTTTCTCCGCGTTATCGTCGATCGTCTCGTAGACTGTAGGCTGATACGTCCACGCGGCCGCTGACGCAACGACGTCCGCGACCTCGAGGGCGTCGAGTAGCAAGTGATGCATCGTTGCACTGTTCCTGCGTGCCAGATAAGAGGCGAGGCAAAGTTGTGTAGTTAGCGTGGAAGATATCACGCGACGGAGACACATCCAACGATGCCGCGACGTGAGATAACAACGCCGGTAATTGACCGCTCCTGGTGACGACACGATCGTTATGGTTAATTAAGCCTCGCGTGGGCCGCCTCGTTAGTTTCGCAGTCTTCAAGTGCGCTTTTGGTAAAGAGTTAGTTGCTCACTCGAGTACGTTGTACGGTAAACTATGCTTCCGGCGCGGTGCACTTCATTTTACGAGAATAGGCTGCACAAGGTGTCAGTTTAACACTGACGTTCGAAGTTCAATGAAACGACGACGAACGAGAGAAACAAAAATTTGCACGGCTGGAGAGAAAGGAGACTGTTGCGAGCTTTGTCACAGGAGGAGGATTTTTTTTTTTTAACACTTCCAGAGGCGTTGCGTGATCTTTTTTCACGAAGCTGTATCAGCCAAAAATTTGTTCGTAGATTATCGTTTGAAAAATTAACTTCGTACAAATTATTACAACGGTTCTCTTTAGCTCGTTCTGATGCAACGATACTCGGTCCTTATAATTTTCGTGCGATGTCAAAAACCGAGGAAAGAAATCGTCGATCGTATCGAAAGTTTCGACGAAAGGGAATGACCAATATGTAGATCGGAGGTGGCTAACTGGCGGCCCTTATCCCCCACTTTTCTAAGCGCTAGCGTTATCCCCTCCACTGCGTGGGGCGTCGCGGCCACAATACTCGCATTAGATATACACGTGTACGTGCAAATTGTTTTCTTTGCCAATGTGGAAAGGAATTAATTTTAAAGTGAGTAGAAATAGTTCACTGCCTCTGTCGTAGAGGAATGCCGCGACAATTACATCACCGAAGCGAGCATCGCTCCTCGTTTCGTATCGCCGTTGTCAGCGATAGCAGCGGACGAGTAGGTCGGCGATAATACGCGAAACGAGACGGACGGATGGGTCGCGTGTACAGGCGCGCGTCACGCTCGATAACCTGGAGATAACAGACAGCTTGGGTGTCTCGATAAGACGAGAAATAAATTACCGAGGGTTCATTCACCGGCGTGGAAAATATTGAATGATCAGAGGAATAAGAATCGCCGATAATAATGTCGTAACGCCGATAAACTAACGCCGCGATAAGGCGTGTTGTTACTCGGGATAAAATATGCGTCTTTTTCCTTTTTTTTTTCTTTTTTTTTTTAATAAGATAAAGAAGGCCGCTTATCGAAAAAAATAATATCGATGAATTTTCCCGTATCACGACCCCCCGTGTAATTAGGTCGTGACTCTAAATCATCGTAATTGGTCACGGTTTGATAAAAGTGATTAATGCGAGTCTTGGGTTGGAAGGTCGCGCTTGGTCGCTTGGCGTGACACACACACACGCAGCGTTCTTTGAACTTGTTATCTCGCGTGAACGAGATATCCGAGTGATTTATTTTCCTTGACACCACGTGATAAGAAACATGCTTGCAAACTGCGAGTCACCGTGTAACGTGTGTAATGACTACGTTACAGTGGATCGTAAAGGTATTGGCACATTTAGGTTTAACCTCTTGACATATGGGAGACGTCACACGTTTCCTAAGCTAAAGTCGACAATGACGTCTCAGGTTCATACGTATACGAGGATATAAAAAAAATATTTTTCTACATGCTTGATATTGCTCTCGTCAACGCTTCCCACTTTAACAAAGCAATCACTGGTAAATTTTCTAATTTGAATATCGTAGAAGAAATTTCTCAATTGTTTAACACTGCGGAGGCGTGCGTTCTAACAGCGACTTTATGATTCTGAACGCGTGGATGTCTGTTTTACATAATTTTCGTTTGATTTGTGAGTCTGAATAATCAAATGATGAAACCAACTGTTAACATTATTCGAAATATAAATATTACATTTACATATGCCGAACCATAAAGTCGCTGTTAAAATTTTAAGACACAAAGGTTTTTTTTTCTTTTTTTATTATATTCCACTCATGACGATGACAAAACTTTTCCAAGGAACCGTAGGTCGCAGCCTAATAGTTCTCTTGAAAAATAGCGAAAAAGTTTCTTAATCATTTAACACTGCGGACGCGCGAGTGCTAACAGCGACTTTATAGTTCTGTATTAGGTTAGGTTTCACTAACATTTGATTTATCATAGTTGTAACGTCAGTGTGAATCTAAATAATGAAATGATAAACTAACTGTTACTCGAAATATAAATATTACGTAATATAGACATCCACGCGTTCGGAACCATAAAGTCGCTGTTAGGACTCGCGCGTTCGAGTGTTAAATTAAAAAATTCTTCGGCCATTTTTTCAAAGAGAACTATTAGCGCTGCGACCGATGGCATTTACCCTCGTAATGAGTAGAATACAAAAATTGTTTGATCTTGAAATCCAAAGTCAAGATCTGTACATCAGAAAGTGCAGAAATCATCTTACCACCCTGTACATGACTCGCACGATGAGTCACCGTTCTCGATTGTGTTAACAGACCCAGCGTGAACGCTGGTTACACGCGCTGTTTCCATCCGATATGTATCGATAATCGTATTAATAACGCGGGCAAAAAAAAAGAAAAAGGAGAAAAAACGGTGATGTAATAACATCTCACGTCATCGCGTTCCACGATGCTACAACAATACGTCCAGCATCTCCTGCGGCCGGATCGTGGGACAGGGACAGAGGGATATTAATAAAGTTGCGTGCGCCGAGTGAAAGTGACATTGACGGGGAAAACGACGCTGCGAGGTGGTGGCTGGGTAGTCGATAGCCGTGGTTATCGAGCCGGGAAGGTCGACGATGCACGACCAGGTGAGAACAGTACGGGGAAGTCGAGCTTCTTTCAGAAAACCGGGACGAGAGCCAGACCTTGCCCCAGTTTCCCGCCGATACGCGAAATCGCGAGATCGTTCGCGTTCAATTAACGCATTCGAGAGCCACGCGAAACTGTTCCTTTTGAAACAGTTTCGTTCGTCGAAACGATATAGAAACGGATCGCCCGGATTTATTAAATCTCGTAAATGACCCTGGTGACATTTGAACAAATCGCGAGGTCGTCCGTTTCACGAGTTCGATCAAAGCACAGTGATCGCGATTTACCGGCGACCTTTCTTTTTCTTCTCTCGCCGATCATTAAACCGTCCACCGCCGCTCTTTTAACGTCGTTCAATGTCGTCCAATGTCGCGTCCTTGACTCGATTTTTTTCACCACTTTTCACACGGTATCGAAGTACCTCGCGCTGAAGCGTTTGGAGGAGAAGTCGAGGACGAGCGTGCGCGGTTTTTCTACAATTCGTCGGCGTACAGTCGGATGGGAATTAGTTTCGTTTCGTTTAGTTTTCGCGAGAATCGAGCGAGAAGTCTCTTTTTTTGGGAAGAATGGATTGTCTGCCTCTCCTTCCCCTTGAGACCATTTTTCCCCCGTGTGACCCACATTTTAACGATGCACACGCTTTTCGCCGTTTGACGGTCGCGAGCCAGAAAACGCACCGCTCGCCGAGGGAAGGTCGCGGCCGAAAAATCACGGTCGAAATTCAACGCAGTAACGAGCGAGTGCCGTTGGAAGTGGTGTTTCAAACAGCTTAAGAGCATTTTTGCCCACGTTTACGAGCATTGGCACACTTTTCGATATGCGTTTGTGTGTGTGTGTTAGTGTGTGTACTACTAATATTAATATTAATGTAATATTATATAATATTGTGTAATATTACATAATATTATATTATATAATATTATAACACTAATGTTAGTGTAATATTACATAATATTATATTATATAATATTATAAAACTAATGTTAATGTAATATTATATAATCTACATTACAATCTAATATTAATATCTACAAATAAATGTATTATATATAATTGTACAATTATATATAATTGCATACGCTTGTATACAATTATAATTAATTAAATCAAAACACATCAAAAAAATTAAAACATTTAAAAATTTTAAAATTTTAAAGTCCAAGGTCATTTTACGGTCGTATCACAAACACATCTTTTCATGAGCTACGTGATAGAATAGAGGAAAAAAGGTCCACATAAAGAAATACCGATGATCTCGAAAAAAACATTGAAAAATTATATTTTTAAAAAGGGAGCTCTCCCATTCGATTCGTCTCTTCAATCGTTTAAGTTTAAGTCAAGAACTGAAGATTTTCGTACTATCACTATTAGAGAAGATGTTCAGGTGGCTCGAATTTTCGCAAAATACCCTGTACTGTATCATAACATTGTAATATAATAATAATAATATAATATATAATTAATATACAATTAACGTGAGTAAAAATGGCGCAGCAAGTTTTTAACTGTACAAAAATCATTCAAATCTATAAAGTAGCAAATCTGCAAGACCACTCTAAAAATATTGTACAAATTGCTCGCTTACACTGATCTAGGGTTCGTTCCAGTGTCAAATCTACATTGCGAAATTTATATTTATTTATTTATATTATTTATTTATGTTTATCTATATTTATTTATTTATATTTATCTATATTTATTTATTTATTTATATTTACCTATATTTATTTATTTATATTTATCTATGTTTATTTATTTATTTATATTTATCTATATTTATTTATTTATTTTTATCTATATTTATTTATTTATTTATATTCATCTATAAAGAAGAGAAAATACCAAGTAGTTCGTAAAATCCAGCAACAGCTGTGAAATTTCATTCGGAAGAAAGGGATGTTGAAATTTCTACGTAAATTATTGCACGAAATCAATATGACTATTACATACAAATTATCACGTGTAAAAATCACGTGTAAACGTTTGAACGAAGCAGTCGAAGGATCGAACAGATCGATGACGATGTTGTATCTGATTTGACGACTTGTTCGCGGAGAACAAGAGGAGACTCCGTTGAACGAAGAAAAGGACGAGATGGACGCCGGGAGAATAGCGGGATTAATTAAAGCGACGCTGGAAATTCAATCGAATTAATTGACCTCCGAGAGCTTGGGGAATCGAGAACATCGATTTGTGCCAGTGTATTATGGCCAGAGTGGTACGGTGATTTAGTGGGGGGCCATCAAATTCGTGGCAAGACAGTGCCATTCAAAATTTAATGGAACTACCGGAAAGTTTTCGAATAAGGTAACCACGATTCAACTAACTTCCCTCTCTCTCTCTCTCTCTCTCTCTCTCTTTTGACTGTTCACTTCTTTTTTCCTACTCGAATCATCACGAATCGAGTTTCTCCTTCCCTCTGGAGTTGACGAAGCCGCGGAATAATATTGAACGAAGCTTTTCCCTCTCAATCTCTCTCCCATTGTCCTGTTGTTTCCTCGCCGCGGAACGAACCGGCAAAGAGCAGGGTCGGCATCGCCGACGCAGAGAACAATTGGTCAACGATTGGAGAGCCAACGATGAACTTTCCCTCAAGAGTCGAGGCTTCAACTTCTCTATAGCTTTTCAGCCGTGATCCGGCGAGAGTCTCGCGGATTAGACGAAGAACTACGATGTACCAAAAGCGAGGATGAATCCAGAGCCTGTGTGAGAACTTCTTCCCCCCTCATCGAGTTTGCCACTCGATGAGCAACACTCCCTCATTTTCTTTTCCTGTCCGAACCCTAACTGAGCATTCGATTTAATTTTGGATTTAATTTCCTCCCACTGAGTAGTCGCGCGATTTAATTTTGCATTTAATTTCCTCCCGCCGAGTATTTGATTTGATTTTGAAACTTTGTCAATTTATTTGTCAACGTGAAATTTCGTGAAATTTCTATTTGCAGAGATAACCTCTTTTTTGTACGTATGTAAGTCCAGATTTTCGTAATTTACACATTTGGACCGGGGTAATTAATTTTTGTTTTATATATATTATTCTCGTGTTATTATCGAGAGTTTTCTCTTCCTCCACGTATGTGTTGACAACAATTTTAAAAAGCAAGGTCTCTACTTTACCAACCTCGAATACTTTTTCCGAAAACTGTCAAAATTTAATTTTAAACGCCACCAAGATCATTGAAAAATTCTTCTCATAATTAGATCTGTTAGATCTTACACTTGATGTACGATCGTTGTCGTTTTGATGTGCCTTGAACATTCAATTCTGGATTCAAGGGATTGATCTAACATTTCGACACTTAACCTCAATATTTCAAGTTCGAAAAATCGTACAGCAGATTTTAAGAGGTCGTTGTAGAAATGAGTCTTTGATCTTCACGGTAGTCTTTCTGATTTTTCAGTTCGTTACGTGTCTTCGTTTTTATATAACTTCATACGTTTCAATAAATACGGGAATGATGCTCCAACTCGATAGTTGTCGACAGTTTTGTCTATATTTCGAAAACGAAGATGGATCGATCCATCTTCGGTGTGTAAAACCTTTTTTTTTTTTCTTTTCTTTTCTTTTATTCGAACTGATTTCCCAAATATATTGGCAAAGTTGAGATCTGGAACACCCGGTATATATAAAGCCACTTTCGATCTTACAATTAGCGAAGGAGAAGGATTTTTGTATAATATTTTTAAAATGTCTCAAATAAATATATTATAATAATATAATAATAATATATATTATATTATTATTATAAAACTATATTATTATATATTATAAATAATACATAAATTAGCGGCTAAAAAAAGCTTGTAATCCAAAAAAATGTCTCAAACAAATATATATTATAATAATATAATAATATATATATATTATATTATTATTATAAAATTATATTATTATATATTATAAATAATATATAAATAATAATATAATATATAATAGCAATAATATATGTAATAATAATATATAATAAATAATAATATAATAATTATAAATAATATATAATAATAATACAATATAATATATTATAAGTATATTGACAATTTCATCGTTCCTGTAACCGAAAATTACTCAGAACTTTTCGCACAAAAATTTCGTCGAAAATTCCGCAACGAACGATCCACAGCGAGAAAAATTCTATCGCCCGAGCCATTCCGATAGAATCGTTTTCGATTTAATTCGCGACAAATTGCGAGGTCACATACTTCCCGGCGACGTTTTAAACTCTCCCATTGGGGACGTTTTCCCTTTTGCTGCGCCACAGTTTTCAAGAAATACAGCCGTGGCCTTAAAGCCGATGAAAAATACGATGCACGTGCGGTACGAACGTTCTCAGGACCTTCTCCTCGAAAAAGAAACGACCGAGACTATGCCAACCATCGTAAATCCACTCCTCTCATTCTCTCCGTTTCTCCCGAAACTCCTGTTGGAAACGAGGCAATTAGTCCGGGCGCTTGTGTATTTTTCATTAACGGATTAATCGACTGCCGGAGGCAATGAGATGTGGTCAATCGGAGGGGAAACGTCTGGTTTGAATCGCGTAGAACCGACACGTGGTTTTGAGGAAAGCCCGGTTTCGAAACCAAACTTCGCAGACAGCGAAACTAAACGAACTAAAGCGTCGAGTGAAACGAGCTAACGCAGTTTTCACGTAAACTGAACTAAAAAAGAAAAAAAAAAAAAATCGTAAACTAAAAATTCAACTCCGGTAGTTCAGCTTTGGTAGTCACAAAGTCAGGATGTTAGTTACATACACTGAGAGTGAAAGGAGCAGATCATTTACATTATACTTTGCGTAAAGTTTGTTCGTTGCAAATCAAACTATAGCGAAAGTTGCGAAGATCGTCGGAAATTTGCGAAGTTTCGCAAAATCGTGGAAATTTTCTTGAAATTATCCTTAATTGTGGAACAATAATCGACAATTGGTGATCCTGAATTGACGTAACACTGGACCAAGATTCTAGATTCAGTCCGTCACGTATGGCACCCAATTTTAAAACTTTCGAATCCCTCGCGGTCTACCGGAACTTTCCTTTCGCTCACCAAACTTTTTCGAACTATTTTCCAATTGGATTGTTGATTGAAATTCTGTCAAAACCATGCCGGGAACAGCGCGAGAAATGCTGCATTCCAAACGTTTATATTTCTCTCTTTTCGCCGTTCTATTTTTCTCTTTCGACGTCTTTTTTTATCTTTCGCGTCGCGTTCTCTAATTCGACGCCGTCGTCGAAAATCGTGAACTTCAATCGCTTACAATGTACACCAGATATACGTGCACAGCTGAAACTCGTTAAAACGCGCGTGGAGTGACATCTCGCGCGATCTGATCGCACCAACAATCGGTAATAGCGACCGTAATACCAGCGTCGTACATTGTACTTGCATATTAGCTTGGTAAACATTAATTGACAAAACTGAAACGAAATCGGAGTGGGAGGAGGGAAGGATCACAGTGAATTTCCATCAGAGTAACACGAGGAGTTGCTGCCGTTTCCGGCGGATCGCGGTTAACCCTTTCGATCCCAATTAAAACGAAAACGCGGCGAGAGTGGGCGATGATGACTCGCGTAAATACCCGTGTTTCACTCGTAATTGCGCGAACGCGAGCGAGAATCGGCCGCCGTTTCAAGAGAGCAAACGAACGCGCGTAATCTGCTCGAATCGAGCAGCCTAGAGGCTCGTTAAAGCGGATGTGCCGATCAGGTTCGTGCATCCCGAGAAACCGTTGGGAAATGATACGCGGGGGAGATTGCTGGTGTCGAAAGCTCGAAGAGTGACGGCCGCGTGAATGAAAGCGATTTCCGCGCTAGAAACTATGCCAGAGTAATCAAAACGTCGGTTTTCGTCAGTTTTCGAGGAATTTTTCGTTTTTTTTTTAAATATCCGTCCTTGTTGTTAATATTGTTTTTTTTTTTGACATTAATATCGTTCTTTTATATATTTTTTGATATTAAAATTAATAGATTTTTGATTATATTCTTTTTATATTTTTTGATATTAATATTGTTCTTTTCTTTTTTTTTTTTTTTTTAAATCAATTATTTTATGTCGCGTTAACAACAGAAGCAGAGATTTTTTATATGTTGTAGATCTTGGTGCGTTTCAAATATTGTAGCAAGCTTAATGATGTTCCACTGTCCATTAGGTTGTCTTTCAGGGTGGTCTTGACTCTGAGTTGTTTTCTTAGTAGTAGGTATACTTCGCATTTGTAGTATGAGGTGATCTATTGTTAGGATCTTGAACCGTTCGCAGAGTGGTTGGTCTTCTTTGGTGAGTACATATTTTGTATGTTATTTTCGTATGTCCGATTATTATTCTTGATATTACGACTTTTTAGAATCGGTCACGTCTTTTTAGAGTGGTATTACGTTCTTGTAGAAGTCATTTTTGATGGTTAGCAGTCGTGGTTTCACTAAGGTTTTCCATTCGTTGTTCCAATGGTGTTTGATTTTTTGCTTTAGGTGGACAAGTAGAGAATCGAGTGGTAGGCTTTTATGTTGTGGATATATTGTCGAATTTATTGCTTTCTCCGCTCTTTCGTTCATTTCAATTCCTGTATGGGACTCATATTACTGTAATTGAGTTATTATTTTTTATTGATTCGATGTAGGCGTTTTGGCATTCGTGGATGGTTGTACTGTTTGTCCATTGGTTCAAAATTGAGGCGACAGCATTTGCGGAGTCACTGAAGATGGCGAATTTTCTATTCTGGTATTTAGGTGTGGTTTCGAGGATATGTTAAGTTCGATCAGGATGGACGTGTCTCGGTGGAGCTTGACTTTTGTGGTTAAATGTTCGAAGACGATCGAGTCTAATATGGTTGCAGGCGTATATCTGATGAAAAGATGGCTTTCAGCATTCAACGATCAGACATTGGGAATATAATCCTTGTGTCTATAATTTTAATCCAAAATTTTTCTTTATAATATAGTTTCAATACAAGCTATTTTTAAAATTACTTTGCAACTATTTAAAAACTACTACTTGGCATTGACGATTTGACTGAAGATTTTAATCTCGCATATTTCAATTGAAATAAAATACGCATTGTTCGAAGTTTCTCTCTGGTTTCTTGATTCCGACGTAAAGTCTATTTTTATGGCATTAATTAGTAGAACACAACGTGTACTCGATTTTTTTTTTTTCTTTTTTTTACGAACTCTACACGTTCGATCCAATTTTTCACTGTATTTTTATGTAATTGGTGCTCAATTTTCATCAGTGCACCTCTCTGGTTGATCTCTCTGGATTGCTCACGTGGATTTTATCTCTCGTTTTTTAAAAATTTTCGTGAAAAAAGGATCAACAGTGTTTAATTGCACGATCCAGGCAGTCGATTAAAGCCTCCTCTTTATGAAATTGAACGAAAATAAACTCAAACTTGTAGCTTGATTTTTAAAAATAAATTCTACCACGCATTATCAATTTCTTGACACTTTTAATTTAACGTTATTAATTTCTTAACTTACTTACGGTGAGTGTCACATAGCACACTTGACTTTGGTCGATTAATAAAAATGATAAACAAACACTAGAACAACCGCATCAAAATATTCTACATGTAAATCATCGTAATTTAACTGATGATCAAAGTCAAACAGGCTTGTACAATTAAGTACAAACAGAAATTAATATTAATCTCGACAGGTCTGAAATCAATCGCACTGATGGATTCGATTGTTACATCGTTAAAATGGCATAATCGTATATAGTTATTTATAAAATTTCCACTGACGATGGTTGCAATAAATGGTACATATTTCTCACACGTCCCGCCAGAAAAATATTTGTTAAAAGCAACTGAAGACACGTGAAATCGTTCTGCAGTATCGATCGAGAAATGTGAATCCCCGCAGTCCGATTATCGACAGTTGCAAATACAGAAAAAAGAGCGCGAAAAAATTGCTCGTTCGAAATTAAGGATACAAATTTTCGAATATCGTTATCGTGTCGTTAATGCCCGCTCTCCGACTTGCCAACAGCAACACTGGCGAACTAAAGCAGAAAAGAAAATTAACACTTCGGCGGTGCGCCGCGTGTTTTAATTAGCAAGTTTGCGTTTAAAAGCCGCCCGGGCAAAAATTACAGTCGCCGCAAGCTCCCTTGGACGGGTTCCAAGTTCCGCGGCGAAGTTTCGAAATTTTATCTCGTTCAGTCTCCTCCTCGAATCGCGTTGGCACTCGCTCGTGTGCCAAAGGAGCATCGTTCAGAGGTGACGAACAAACTGAAAGAACACGAGAGCGTGCACCTGCAGGCTAGATAACCGACAAAATCAAAGTTCCTCGAGTCGAGAGCTTTCAAAACCGCTCCGATCCGATTTTACACAGCTTCTGCTGGCAGGCGTTCGCGTCGCGACTGTTTCCACGCGATTTCTATACAGGATGTTCTAGCAGGTATTACGGTAGTATGTGAAGCGAAATGGATGTGATTCCACGGGAAGAAGTAAGTCAAAAACGAAGAATAAAATTTCTTCAGGGTAACTTCGTTTCCGAGTAAATCGTGGTTTTGGAATGTGCATTTAACGTCGGAGTGTACATGAATCTTAATGCAAATTATTCGTAATGTTAATTAGTTATTAACACTAGAACTACCAAATTAGT
>NW_025110041.1:115723-137018 GCF_011392965.1 Frieseomelitta varia | reverse complement strand
TTAGATATTTTATATATGTATTATTAAAGGTTTAAATAAGTTTTTGTAAAATATATAAATGAAAGCTTATATACGAAGGAATGAGTCAATACGAAGAATAAAATTTCTTCAGGGTAACTTCGTTTTCGAGTAAATCGAGGTTTTGAATGTGCATTTAACGTCGGAGTGTACATGAATCTTAATACAAATTATTTACAAACATTCATAATGCTGATTAGTCATTAACACTGGAACTACCAAATTGGTCAAAATGACCAATTTATAATTTCTGTTAGATATTTTACAGACGTAATATCACTGTATTATTAAAGGTTTAAATAATTGTTCGTAAAATATATAAATGAAAGCTTATATACATTGTATCATTATAAAGTTTCTCTATTCCTTTTACTGTGACGTCTCTGATGGAAATTTAATTATGTTTCAATCGTCGGTAGTTCTATTGTTAATACCTATTTACTTGGAACGAGTTTCGAAATGAAAATAAGATATGTCTATGAGCTATTTCATATTAAATGCACGCGTACTCGAAGAATGATCAAAGCTGACTTCCTCGAAAACAAAACCACAAACAAAGAAATTTTATTCCTCACTTTTTTTCACGTAGAATCACCTTCTTTTCGCTTGTGCAGAGACATTCTGTATTTCTCATTCCAAAATGCGATACAAATCTCCTCGATGAATATTTTTTCGTATTTGCTCTTTCTATCTATCTATCTATTTATTTCGCTGGTTGCGATGCAAATGAAATTTGCAGAAAGTTCCGCGTCGAGGAAACGTGCGTTCATAAAAATTCCGCGCGAGCGAGCAGCTTCCAAATGACTCTGTTCGAAGGAAATTCCCGCAACGACGGCGCGAATAAACAGAATAATAAACAGATAATACGCGCAGCGTTATAGAATCCGTTGCAGAAACGACATTCCGTCCTGCACGACTTTTTTTTTTCTCTTTTTTCTGCTTTTACGAAACCAGCTTCCATCCGCAGGCAGGTACATTTATTTTGCAATTTCGTTAATCCCCGGCCCCGTGAAAGATGCAAATCAACGCGTTATAGGGTGCAAAACGTTGCGTGTACATTGACGGGTGGATCGGTGAATCTCGTGGCTTCGAAATGGGTTACGTTCGATTTTAAATTTAAATCGACGTCGGGCGATTTACGAACTTGGGACGAACGAAGTCTGTGAAACGTAAGAACGTGCGAACGAAAAGGAAAACTATGTGAAAATATGAAAGTCTTTCTGAAGGAAAGCATGATCAAGAAATGGGATAATAAAGGTCGACGTTTCGAGAGTTTTTTCGAGAGGTTCACGAGTCTTATTTCTTGTTGATGATAATGATGATGTTGATGAAAACAGGCGTTTCCCTCGAATACGTCGATTTAATTATTTTTTAGAAACAACTTAATTACACTGTCAATTTCTAAATTTATTTATATTTAGTTGCTATTTCAAGCTTTTAATACTATTTTCTTTTTTTTATATACAATTACATCTATTTGTAAACTGTAGAAACCAAGAGATTAAGAAACTACTCATACTCTATTAACCATAACATAACTTTCGAGTTGTAATAATACCCGTGGCGGAAATTATGGTTTCGACTTGAAAGGAGAAGCAAGTATATGAATTTGAATGTCCAATTTTAATTCCTCAAACTGAAAATTAACAAACGAAAAATTACACAAATATAACGTTGACACGGTACAACACGTTGCAAATAATAATTAACGTAAATTGATAGTGCAGGAGCGAGAGGGGAGGAAATAAATTGAAGCGAAAACAAACATTTCAAATAAATACTTTCGCTACTCTCGAATTACTCCTTTCGAGCAAGATACAAGAAGCTTCCCTCCAACGGAGTAAAACATTTCACTTTCAAAAGTGTGTACATACGTAATTCGAAATCAATTCTTTCCTACTTTTTAATTATTTGAAGTTCACATTTCACCCAGCTCGGAAAGGTGGAAATTGCGCCGGTTATCGATCTTGCCGGTGCGCGGCGGGAAAACGCGGCTGTATTTTAACGAAGAAAGATCAAAAGCGTGCGGGGGAATCGTCGCCGCGTCCGGGCCAAAGCCGCGATCAATTAAAATCGGACGAACGAGAGAGAGAAGGTACGCAATTAAAAGACGTTCGGGAGAATCGCTTCGGTATTTATCGGAAGAGAAGAGCTTCTCGATGCGCAGGACCTTCCCTCCCGCGGTACGCCCCGCTTTCTTATTCATCGGCCATTAAAGCTCGCCTATTAAAAGTTATTTACAGACGCCGGTGGCTGGTCGTTTCGTCGATTTTACGAGCCAATCCCTTCCGGCTCCCATGCTCCTCGTTTATTCGTTCTCTAACCGGTACGACGTCGAGTCGTAAATTAATAAGTTTGTTTTCAGCTAACGACTGTTCGAAAACGAACGACACGCGTTTTACGAACTGATTATTATCGACACGTCTCATTATTAAAAGTCACTAGTGGTAGATTCGCGAGCATCTCGATCTCAAGGTTTTGAGGTTAAACACGATTACCTCTTGCCAGAAGATGACTCTGTCATTGTCGCAAACTGTCCGTGAAAAAAATTCTTTTTTTCATTGAAACATTTTCTTGTAGAAAGTATCATTGACATCGTGTGTGAGTGTCAAATGTCGAACTTTTCGTGAAAAGACTGACTATTTATTTACTGCAGATTCTAGTACCATTTGTTTCTGGATTAATCAAAGTGAAAGTATGTTCTTTTTTTTAATATATTAGGCAGTTTTCGTTTTATTAATGAGTATTTTTCGTGTAAAAGCCACTAGGGGCTGATTCCGTCAAACTCGCGATTTTCTCAATTTTGAGGTTAAACATAGCTCTCCTGCCAGAAAGTTTGTCAGCCTGGATTAGTCGTATATAGAAAGTATGTTCTTTTTTAATATATTAGGTCGTTCCAACAGTTTCTTTAGTTTTATTAATGAGTATTTTACGTGTTAGAAATTACTAGGGTTTAATTCCGTCAAACTTGCTATTTTCTCGATTTTGAGGTTAAACACAGTTCTTTTACCAGAAGGTTTGTCAACCTGGATTAATCATACATAGAAAAGCGAAAATATGTTCTTTTTTAATATATTGGTCATTCCAAGAGTTTCTTTCGTTTTATTAATGAGTATTTTACGTGTTAGAAATTACTAGGGTTTAATTCCGTCAAACTTGCTATTTTCTCGATTTTGAGGTTAAACACAGTTCTTTTACCAGAAGGTTTATCAGCCTGGATTAGTCATATATAGAAAAACAAAAATATGTTCTTTTTTAATATATTAGCTCGTTCCAAGAGTTTCTTTCGTTTTATTAATGAATATTTTACGCGTTTAGAAATCATTAGAAATAGATTCTGTCAAATTCGCAATTTTATCGAGTTGAAGCTTTTGAGGTTAAACACGGTCCTCTTATCAGAAGGTTTGTCATCATCCCCACTCCAGGACCAAATTCTCTTTTTATCAAAATATTTTCTTGCAGAAAATATTGACACCGTATGTAAGTGCCAAACTTTTTAAAAGGAAGAAATTTATTCAAACTTACAAATACTGCAGATGTTCCTAGATTACTCGTACATAAAAAAACTTGCAAATAGTACCGATGTTGTTCCTAGATTACTCGTACATAAAAAATCGAAAATATGTTGTTTTTTTTTTTTTTTTAAATACAATTCAAGAGTTTCTTTCGTTTCATTAACGAATAACATATGCACAGTATTTTACGAGTTAGAAATCGTTAGTAGGTTGATTCGACAAAACTCGCGATCTTTTCGATTCGGAGGTTCTGAAGTAAGTGTCGAACAGTCAAACATAGTCGTTTTTATCGCAACATTTTCTTAAACATTTGCCGAAATTTCCCAAGTTCAGTCGGTCATAAACCATGGGCTATTTGCTCTCGAAATCGCCTCGTTTCTAACACGCTCGGCCACGCGATTGAAGTTTGATCGTTTCGTAATAGATGAATTCGCGTGGCAAAGGGACGAATCGGTCAACGAACGTTCTCGAGGGTGGTATTGCAACGAAATTTGCAGCGAGCGTGATTCTATCGGACGAAAGAGCACGCGTTCCACGTAATTGTCGAGAGAACGACAATAATATAACATATTTTCGCTTTTCTATAATGGCTGGCGACGAAAAATTGATATTTCGAGCTGGGCTGAGAGCAGACAGCGGCGACAGAGACGGAAAAGAGGCACGTCCTCGGCGGAATTGTTTTTATTACCATTTTATTGGCTCTCCCTTTGACGAGGGCGGGCCGGCACAAAAGGAGCGAGCATTTCGATGATGGAACCGCGAACGCTCCGGCTCGGTTACCACAGTCCCACGGGGATTCCACGCGATCACGGTGTGGTGCAATTCTATGGCGTGGTTTCCGCAAAAAAAAAAAATTCGCGAAAAGTTCAGGAAAGAAATAATCAAAAAATAATGAAAAATTATTCGTTTGAACTTTCGTCAAAATTTTGTCAACGTTTATTTAATACGTTGTAATGTTTAATCTAGCGACGTTTCCACTAGAATTAATACCTTTAGTATACTCAGGTACTATGCGAGATACTCAGAGAAATGAAATTACTAGGGTTTCTTGTGAGTTGCGGCGCTGGGTAAAATAGCATTTTAAATGAAATATAAATGTAAATATATTTGTGGAGATTACTTTCTCTGATACTCAGCAAATTACGAGCAGTGCCGGGTAAAATAGTATTCCAAATGAAATGTAAATATATTTATAGAGATTACTTCCTTTGATACCCATGAGATTTATAGAGATTATTTTCTCTGATACCCACGTGAGATAGAGCAAAATTATGTGCAACGCTGGGAAATAGTATTACATGTAAATATATAAATAATATATGTAATAATATATAAATATATAAATAATATATATAATAATATATAAATATATAAATAATATATATCATACAAATAAAATATAAATACATTTATAGCGATTATTTGGTGCCCATGAGATACCCGGATAGAGCAAAATAATGAACAGTGCTACGTAATAATAGCATTTCGAACAAAACATAAACACGTTTTCAGAGGTCATACGCCACACAGTGTTTCATTTGATTTCAAATAATTATTTGTTTTCCTTGATTGAAATGGTTATTTGAAATTTATTTCAATAACCATAAGTACACGAAACTTGGCCTAAACTAAATTCCCAAAGGACGTGACATCGGGTCGAAACAAACAGATTAGAAAGTTTCAAATTTTCATTTAAAGAAATGGAAAAACAATTCTGCTGTGAAAGTCTCGCGAAAGAAGAAACGAACGATGGCCGTAGTCAGACCGCAGCGTGAATTAATCGACGAGCGAATCAACGAAGCCCGTCTTCTATTCCTCCTCTCGTTCGACGAACGTTCAGATTCGAATCGGCAAAGTTGGGTCTAATTCCGCGAAACTTGGACACCGGCTTGGATCCTCGATCTTCTCTGTTTGAACGCGTGCGAGCGAGTAGAATGCCGCAGCCATTTCGGTACACAGCCGGTTCCATCGTTGCGGCTTACAGCCGCGGAGGTCGGGAAGTTCGAAAACTGTTTCCGAAAGGATTTTCCGCGGTCCAAGAGTTCCGACAACTTCTCCAGCAATTGTGCCCCGCCCTTAATTGCTCCGTCTCCGGATTCCTTTCCGGGAGCTTTCGCGAGAGCTTGGCAAAAGGAATTTCGTGCCACGTGCCACGATCGGCCGGGCAGGCTCTATCGATTTTATCGATAAATATCCTATACATAGAAAAAAAAAAAAGGAAGAAACGAGGAGACGAACGAGCGATGAGAAAAACGTTTACGTGATAATTTTACGCGCGATGTGTTTCACCTCGGACAGCGAACAAAAAAATGATTGGAAGCTTCGAGCGATTTGTATCGACTTCCGGCTGCCGAATAATTTTAACGTCGCGGACTCGATCGACTCGCTTCTCTGTGGCTATTGTTGCTTGTCAATCGGAACTGAGCCGCTGACTTCGCTACCCCGTTTTGTATGTGTGTTTTAATCCCCGTTACGACGCAAATCGGATCGATAAATCGATCGGACGGACGCCGTGGTGGGCTACACTCGTAGCGGCAGTTCTCGTTTACGAGTGTAATTGCACGAGACACTTCGTACACCGAAATTTCATCGGTGCAGCGTTAACGAGACGCGCTCGTCGCGATTACGTTGGAGAAGTTTGAAGCTGGTTGGAAGCGTTTAATGCAGGTGCATGTCCCGTCCGAGTTCATCAAACAACTCGGAGTTATATAGTAATGTCATTCTTTGATACGAATTTTACTGTCGTTCTATTTACGAAATTTTATTTTATTTAAGAGTTATGTACAGTTTTAATTTGTAATATAATCGTTGTTGACAATTCTTGCCCTTCATCTCCCTGGCAAACTTTCTATCCCCATTTTTTTGTAAAATGAGAGTGATTTTGAAGTAAAATGTTAATTAAATTTGAAAGAAACAACATTACTTATGGGTATCACCATTATCTTAAAAGTTGTTTTTGGGCACGTGAAAAGATTAGACTGTAATGTTAATAATTTTTCCAATTTTTTCAATGGAATGTTTCCTCCGGCGTTTCCTACCAGAATAAAATATTAATCTATGCGTGCACTTTGAAAAATTATTAATTTAGGAGAGAGAGAGAGAGATATTCTAACTTTAATTCTGCGAAATTTTATTAAATATTGTATTAAATGTATTTGTTACATATTATGTATAATATTTAAATTTATATTAAATTTATTTGATGCAATATTTAATAAAATATTAATAATAATAATTTTATTAAATATTGTATTCAATTAATTTATTATATATCATGTATGATATTTAAACACTATATATAATAAATATATTTAATAATAATTTTATGTATTATGTATAATATTTAAATATATATTAAATTTATTTGATGTAATATTTAATAAAATAGTAATAATAATAATTTTATTAAGTATATTATATATTGTGTATAATATTTAAATACATATTAAATTTATTTGATGCTATATTTAATAAAATATTAATAATAATAATTTTATTAAATATTGTATTAAATATATTTATTATATATTATGTATAGTATTTAAATACATATTAAATTTATTTGATGCAATATTTAATAAAATATTAATAATAATTATTTTATTAAATATTTTATTAAATATATTTATTATATATTATAATGTATAATATTTAAATACATATTAATACATATTATTTATTTGATGCAATATTTAATAAAATATTAATAACAATAATTTTATTAAATATATTTATTATATATCATGTATAATATTTAAATACATATTAAATTTATTTGATACAATATTGAATAAAATATATTTAACATGCAATATTTTACACTATGAAAATTTTCTTGGGAAAACATCGGAATCTGTAAACAGAATAGCGAAACTTCGTTTGATCTTGGCGTAGGACGTTCCTCGCGGATGTTACACGCATGTTTGAACGATTTTGCAAAGTTCTAATTTGCAATGGATGTTGTTCTGTCAAACGAACGTAACACGATCCTTCGAATTCAAATATACACAGACAAGTTTGCACAATGCACGTAGGTGAATGGTTAAACAAGTAAACCTCATCTGATCGAGCCAATATTAATCTACCGTCGTGTTGTTTCTCATGTACACTCTGCTAACAATAGATCTAACAGCCAAATCGGACACTTACGTGGAAACACCGATTTGTTGGCAATGATCGTTTACAATTTTCGCCATCGGTGGCCAAACAGAAGTGAAGGTGGTAATTGTAGTCCGATGAAAATGAAAAATTGTCGACAATTTCGCCAAAGATCATATAATGATAACACTTGGTCTCGTTTTTGAAGCATGAAGCCTTTATTTGGAAAATCCTCAGTTCTTTCTTTCGCGAAAAGTTGTCAAAATTCAAAAAAACTGCACTGATTTCGAGGATTGAAACCTTCTCTTTAGAATGAATCCTTCAAGTTCGCTGTACAATCTTTTTTTGTCACTTTATCGAGTCGAATTAGGAATTCAGAATTTCTGGAATTTTTGTCGCATTATTTTGATATTCAAACGTTCGATAAAATGACCAAAAAAAAAAAAGGAAAATAAATTTTAATAGAAGGCTTCAATCTTTAAATCTGTTATAGATTTATCCGTGAAAAAAAATCTTTCAATATTTTTACGTCGCATAGTAGATAGTCTCGAAAAAACTGTTTACTATAAATCTTCTTAGTATGTAAAAATATTGAAAAATTCTTTTTCATAGCTAAATCCAATACGTGTTTAAAGATTGAAGCTTCTCCTTTGCCCTTGAAACTCGCTGTACGATTCTCTCTTAAACGAAAACTTACGATTGCCTGAATTTCTGTCGCTTGACCCTAGTATTCAACGTCCAATAAAATAGAAAGCGAAAAATCGTACGACAAGTTTCAAGTTTGTCGTTGCAAAAAAAAAAAAAAAAAAAAGAAACTTCGATCTTCAACGCCATATTTGATTCAATCAGGAAGAGAATTTCTTAATGCTTGAATTTTTCGAGAAAGAGTAAAGCACCTTCTACCATGCCAAAGTTATTCGTCACAGAGAACAAATTCATCGATCAAATTCATTGATCGAAATAGAGATTCGATGCTTTCAAAGCGCACGAGAGCAAAGAGTAGACTGTTACGACAATGAAATTATCAACGATAATTTTCCATTGTGTTTCATTGGATACGGTTCTGCGTGCGTTGCACGACTACAATTGATAAAAAGGAGACAGTCGACACACTCTCGAACGAGTTTATCAACGTTCTCAATGTTCGAACGAACGTAAACGCTCGATAACGCCGGCGGCGGTTGAATTAATTAGCCCCGTGTTGAAAAGTGCAGCGTGTTTAGCGTTTGTCTGGTGCGGGGGCAACGTGTATAATTGAAAGGAACGCGTGCTCTCTGCCGCTTTCATCGCGCCACTGCTGCAACTAATTAGCAACGGTAGCGGTTAGGTTTCACGATGCGCCTAATTCGTTTATGCAGCCGCACACGCCCCCCTATACCTTGCGTCGAAACCAGCCGATCGCTTTAGAAATTCGACTACGCATCGACTCCTCTGTTGGAGAAAATTATTGTTAATTGCGAAACTTCGGCGTGCCAGCGCTCATCGCTACGTTTGCACGACGCGTTTCGATCTGTACTTTCATTGATTCGACGCTCCTCCCGCCGGAATTTGTTTGAATTTGTGAGAGTTGCGTGTCGTCGTTCGAGAAGTTGCTGCAATTTTTCGATTATTAACCGAGATCGATTCCGGCGACTTAATTTCGTTTTTTTTTTTTTTTTTTTACAATTGCTTGAGTGATATATTCTTAAGGTGTTCTTGTCTGAATTAATATTAATTTTTGTCAGCATAATATAGTGTAAATCTGTTTATTTTAATTATCAGTCGTATGTATTGTAGAATATTTTGATATTGTTGTTATTTATTTGTATTGATGTTTTTGTTCATCGGTCAAATTCGGACGATTTCAGACTCTCGTTCTTTGCTACTTAAACGATATAGGATTCTATTTGAAATTAATTTCTATTTGAATAGAGATATAATTATATAAATCTGTTTATTTCAATCTTCATTTGGATTACTATAATTTTCACGTAGAACATTGCGATTGTTCCCCAATATTTTCATTTATTTATTTCTACTAATAATTTTGTTGACTAACCAAACTCGAGTGCCAACAAAACAGATGTAAAGTTGAACGTCAAATTCGGGCGATCTCATACTTTTCGACAACTACTTAAACGATAAGATTCTATTCGAAATTAATTTCTATTACAGAGATATAATTATATAAATCTATTTTATTTTAGATTACAATAATTTTTACGTAGAACATTTTAATAAAGCGGTTGTTCCCCAATATTTTCATTTATTTATTTCCAGTCATTTTCTAATAATTTTGTCGACTAACCAAACTCGAGTGCCAGATATAAAGTCAAACGTCAAGTTCGAACGCACATCAAGGACAGACGCGATAACGTTTCATCTTATATCTTCGTCAAAAGAGGCTTGAGAGTCACGTCGAGCGGGTTTAGAGGGTGGGAAGGAGGGAGCGAAGGGCGCGCGTGGCGAACAGACGCGGAAACCGCAGAAGCGTGCGTCGGTTCGGTGAAGTTTTAGGAAAGCTTGTGAATGCGCGCGTTCCTGAAATAGAAAAGATCAGTCCGAGCGCCGCGGGCTCTCAAGCAACGTTCGCGTTTAATCTCATGATCCACTTAGGACGCGGCGGCAAGCACGAGGCCGTCTCTATTCAAACGCCCGGCCACGCAACCGCCAACCCTCTAAATGTTTCAAAGAGCCGCGGGGGAAACCGGCGCGCGTATATTTGCAAAGCTTTAAAGAATTCGAATATATCGCGTTCGACCTCGTCGAGCCGAATTTTTTCATTGTCCAAAACCCTGTTGAACTCTCCCCGACTGACTGAAAATTCGGAGTATCAAAGACCTTTCAACCTCTCGTCTCCGAGATCGTTCGTCGATTACCTTCTCCCCGAAGAAAGAGAGAGAGAGAGAGATTGGCCCGTTTCCATTATTAATTTCGTTCCGGATAAATCGTTCGTCTCGTTACGTTCGAGCATGTTTTTTGACCACTTGCGCTGGCAACTAATTGCGGACCATAACGAGTGACCAGACCGTATAATTCGTCGTTTTCGTTTCGTACTCGTCGGTACGATATCACCGGATAGAAATGATTGAGAAGTAACAAATTTATCATTTGTTTTTTTTTTTTTTTTTTGCCTGGGTTGTACTTAAACATACTTAGAACTGAGAAGATATTACAATTTTGGGACAGAAAATTCTCGACGTGAGAAGAGGTTAAGATCAACCACTTGCGCTGGAAACTGATTGCGGACCATAACGAGTGACCGAATCGTATACAATAATTCGTCGCTTTCTTTTTGAACTCGTCGGTATGACATCACTGGACAGAAATTATTATAAAGTAATAAATTTATTATTTGTTTTGCCTGGGTTATACTCAAATATACTCAAAACTGAGAAAATATTACAATTTTGGGACAGAAAATTCTCGACGTGAGAAGAGGTTAAGATCAACCACTTGCACTGGAAACTGGATTGCGGACCATAACGAGTGACCGAACCGTATACAACAATTCCGTCCCCTTTTTGAATTCATCGGTATATCAATGGATAGAAATTATTGAGAAGTGATAGATTTATTATTTGCTTTGCCTGGGTTATATTTCAATATAGTTGAAATTAGTATATTGAAATTATTTTCTCAGTATTGGGAATATATATTTCACCTTAATACGAATAGTAATATTTAGAAACGTTTAGAATCTCGAACAGAATCTCGTTTCCCTGAAAATCACATTTTTCAACACAGTTCTATTAAACGCCTTGACCAATTGCGCTGGCAACTGATTGCGGACCATAACGAGTGACCGAACCGTACGCAATAATTCGTCGCTTTCTTTTTGAACTCGTCGGTATGACGTCGCTGGATAGAAATTATTGTGAAGTAATAAATTTATTATTTGTTTTACCTGGGTTATACTTAAATATACTTGAAACTATATTGAGAAAATATTGCAATTTTGGGACAGAAAATTCCAGCGCAAGAGGTTAATACGCCCAGGAACCACTCGTGACTCGGTAATTGTCTCCCTTTCTCCCGGAAAGAGAAGGTTTTCTTTTCTTGTTTTGTTGTACTTTTTATTCTCTCTCTCTCTCTCTCTCTCTCTCTCTCTCTCTCTCTCTGTCTCTCTCTTCTTCATTTTCTCGATTTAACATTCTTCCGCGATTCTCATTAAACGCGGCGATTAAAGCAAGAACGAACGACCGTGGGACGAAATCAGAGAGCGGCGAGGATCTCGCAATTACGATCACACTGTCGGCTCGTTTCCCCGGAAACTCGAGCAAAACGATATTCGCGCGAAGGGAGGGAGGGAGGGGGGAAGAGGAAGAAATAACGCGATCCCGATTCGGCTGCAAATGAACCTCGCCAGACTAAATCGAGAGATTCCCCGTTTAACCGATCAGATTACAGTTGGCTCGAGATATCTTTTTTTTCTTTTTTTCTTTCGAAATTTCCCCCATCCTGTCATCCAAGTGGTTTTATCGCTCATCTTCTCTCCGCCTTATCTCTCTCGCCTTGACACGCCGCGACGTCCCCTGTTTCAGCCTGCAAGGCTGAACGAGATGGTTCGTTTTTGCAGAAAGGAACGGGCACTGGCACACGTGTTTCGAAAGGATGATAAATAGAAGCGTTTCTGGGTCGCGTCGAGGCTCGTCGACGCCAGACTGCTGACACTTCTAACGCGATTAAACACGCGTTACGACCATTGCTCGTAAATAAGGGAGCTTAAACATTGCCACGAACGTGTCCTCTATGGCGCGAGGGCTTTGTCCTCGAGGATTACTCTAATAGTCGTCCCTGTTCTCTAACCGCGCTTTAATGTCTCATCGAACGCGCTGCTGGATCGCGTTTCACCGAACGCAGCTTCCGAAAACTTAAATTTCACTCTCTCTTTCTCTCTTAATAATTTACTGAACTTTGAAGTATCTCTCTGTTCCCCTTAACAATCATCGTTTTGGCATACTCAAGCTTGGTTCAAGATCGTGGAGTTCACTTTATTATCCTGATGGCAGACTCAACTTTGTTCTCTTGATAAATGATTTATCATCGTTGCTACTGCCAGCAAAGTGTTTTAAGTAGGCATCGTTAACTGCTTGGGATCTCGATTCAATGGTTCTCATACAGCGACTCTTATTAATATTCGGGCATCATATGCTATTCAAAATATTGTTGTGGACTTTGATTGTTTGTAATAGTAAGTTTAATTTTTTAATTCTTTAATAATATACTAGAGCATTCGTTATAATTTATAGTAACGCAAATTTTATTTATTTATCGCACATGCTTCTCTTAATATCAAACAATAAACTGTAACACATCTAAATTCAAACGCACTAAATTTCATCGAATTCACAGAATTTGTATTCTGAACTTTTTCGTAGGCTTCCTGCAATTCTCTTTTTTTTTTTTGTGTGTGTAGCATCTAATAAATACTTGGACTGAGAAAGATACGTTTTATTTTTGTTTAAGATTTGCTATATTTTCATTCATTTCATCTATTTTATTTTTTCTGATGTTGCTATATTTTTATCCATTTTGTTATCGCGTCTTAATGGAATAATTCTTCTCGCATGATTGATAAACAAATAAACAAAATGAACGTTACGACTTTGAGGAACTCTGATAAGAAAAATAACAAGGTGTGATCGATGTTTCGAATCGCTGGTGTTTCAGAGATAAAAAAAGAAATCCGACCGAGCGCGGATTTTCTTTTTATATCGGCAGGACACGAACGAGTCTAATTAAAATTAGGTTTAACGGGATTTAATTATCGTGATTCCCGGAAGAAAGAGGCGACAGCGTTGCTCGTCGGAAGAAGCATCGCGAGAAGAACATGACAATTTTTTCCAAAATCGATTTCCGCGAACGCGACGCGCAAACCTCGATGCGACACGTCGCCGCTCGTAAATTCGCCACCCACCAATTCTCCCCGCCCCGAAAAACGTCGAATGACCGTTTTAAAAAAACGCGTGAAAAAAGACCGTTTCCACGAGTTCGCAATTTATAAATTGCACGGCTGCTAATAAACGAGCGAGCGGCGTGCCAATTTAAGAAAACACTTCGCACAGCGGGGATTAATCGATTGAAAGACTTTTAGTTTAAACTTGCCGATCGACGTTCACGATTAATAAAATTAATCGACAGATAATTGACTTGATCGATCGATAAAATTAATTGTCAATCGTTGATCAGAGAAAATCAAAATTAAAGGAAATCAAAGAAAAATAAAGAAATAAAGGAAGGAAAACAAAGAAAATCAAAATTAATTAAAGAAAATCGGCGACTGGATTTGTGATGTCTTTTACGAGTCGGAAATTGTTCAAGAATGTCGCGTGTATAATAAAATTCTCAGTTCGGCCCACTTATGCTCCATGATCCACGAACGAAGAGAAACCAACCGCCTCCGAATGGGCGATCGGCTCTGCAAAATCGATCGAAAGGTCGACGAAGCCAACGATTCGTGAACGATCGAACGAGCAATCGTTTCCACGTGGCAAATCGCGCGCGCGAATTCTCTTCTCATTGAAAATTCTGCTGCTTCGCTCGTCTGATTAAATACGTTTTTGTTGCTTTTTTACGATAGTCTTCATAAATCTAGCAGTTTTCCTTTCTGTAATAGTTCTCGAGATTCTTCAGTGGAATATTAGTGACAGAGTGACGTGTAATTTGTTCGAATGTGTAAAGAATTGCGGTTCAGCGGTCGATGTTTCACGGTATCGGGTGACATTTACAGTGACATTTATACCCAATTATGTTACACACGTGTTATAGAGGACTCGTGGAGGACAGCGCGTCTTAGTTTGCGTGCAATTTAGTTGTTTAAGTGAAACTACACTCGAAAATTGCTTTATAGACAGGTACTATAATAAAAATAGCTACAATGAGTACGAGTTATAAATTTTATGCAATAAATGCAATGCTTTTGAGTATGAATCACACTATTGCATCGTGTAATATATTTACAATATAATAAATTACATGCCCGATATGCAATGCAACATAAGTTGTATTTACAATAAACAGAATACACATGATATAATTAACACTAGAGCTAGCAGAGTAGTCAAAATAACCAATTTATAACTTTTTATAAACAGTGTATTTTTAAAGATTTGAATAATTTTTCGCAAAATATATGAATAGAAGCTTCTCTAACAACGTTTCTATATTTTTCTATCTTCAGTATTTCTGATGGGAATTTTGTTTTAATCTTTCATAGTTTTACTGTTAGACACAATGAGTATAAAATATACTCTGTTAATACATTAATTATATTACAATAAATATATTACAATAAAATTAAATCAAAGTACAAAGTACATTTATCCGCATTTAATTTTAGACTAAAATAAGCATGAAACGTGCTTTATGCAATAAAGACTGGGTTAATATAATATTTATTAATATGTTAATGTGTATAATGTACGAGTATTAAAAATAAAAGCGTTTAAGAGCGAGAGTGTACGTAGAACGGTGTACACTGTTCATTTTGTTGCTGCACTGCAGGATTTAGCACTTCACGCTGTAAAAATCAAACGCCACCACGTTCTGCGATTTTCTTTGATAATGTCACTTTAAAGTACGCCCTGGCGCTCCACGTCCCGTCGTCGCTTGTTATTCAACCCTTTGAACTCGATTTGTTTTCAACGTCGTTGCACGCCCTACAACTGCCAAGTATTTGCTTCCAAGGTAAATTAGATAAATTAACGCGTAACGGTGAAACTCGATTTTAATCGTCGCTGTTACTGCGTAATTTATTTTTTTTTTTTTTTTTAGAATCTCATAAAAGCACGCGACAACTTGGATCTAAAACACGAAAACCTGCGTGATTTGTATTGTACATTGCGAGTTCAAAGGGTTAACTTTCGTATCTGTTTATTTTACAGATAGACAGCGAGATTTCGCGAGAAACAGACGGTAGAACAACTGGAAAATATTAGATCGAGTCATAAATAACTTCCGATGTAGCTAGGTAGAATCTATCGTTCGTATCTACCCACTATAAGTCATCACAAACGAGTTTTTGCTTTCACTAAATAGACAAGGGTTCAGTTAGTCTTCTGACAACTGTTTTGTGTGGTGCACGTTTCATTAAACTGTTGTTTATAATCCCTAAAATGGAGAGTGAAAAATTGCATATTCGTCGTGTGATGCTTTGGGAATTTAAACAAGGTAATAATACCAAAGCGACAGCTGAAAAAATATGCAGTGTATACGGTGAAGGTCTAATAAGCGATCGGGCAGTTAGAAATTGGTTTGCCAAATTCCAATCTGGAGATACGACTTTAAAGGGCGAACGTCCTTCTGACAGTGACGACAACATTTTAAAGACAAAATCCACGTCAATCAACAAGAGGTATAGCAGAAAGGTTGAATACATCACAATCAACTGTTTGTCGCCACCTGAAGAAATTAGGGAAAGTCAAGCAAGTTAAGGGTATGTGTACCTCACAATTTTGAATGGAAAATCTTCAATTCTGAAGAGCAAGTCAGTCAGGCTGTCGAACATTTCTTCCAGTCCAAACCAACCACATTTTACAAGGAAGGAATTGATAAGCTGCCAGGAAGATGGGAGAAGGTCATACATAATAGTGGTGAATACATAGTAAATTAATATATATTTGATATATAACTATATAATGAAAGCAAAAAATGAATGGAACAATACATGGAAAACAAGCACCCAATTACACAAAAGTATTCAAGACTTTCACCAGCAAATACCAAACCTTACCAACAGGAAAGAAGGAATAATTATCTCACGCCTAAGAACCGGTCATAATCCACTGCAAAAAAGTAGCAAAAAATGAATGGAACAATACATGGAAAACAACTAAAAGCACTCAACTACACAAAAGTATCCAAGACTTTCACCAGCAAACACCAAACTTCAACAAGGGGAAAGAAGGCATAATTATCTCACGTCTAAGAACCGGTCATAATCCACTGCAAAAAAGTAACAAAAAATGAATGGAATAATACATGGAAAACAACTAAAAGCACCCAACTACACAAAAGTATCCAAGATTTTCACCAGCAAACACCAAACTTCAACAACGGGAAAGAATGATTATCTCACGCCTAAGAACCGGTCATAATCCACTGCAAAAAAATAGCAAAAAATGAATGGAACAATACATGGAAAACAACTGAAAGCACCCACCTACACAAAAGTATCCAAGATTTTCACCAGCAAACACCAAACCTTACCAACAGGAAAGAAGGAATAATTATCTCACGCCTAAGAACCGGTCATACCAAGCTGACACATGAACACAAGATCAAAAAAACTACACCACCCACCTGCGCTCATTGCAATAACCATCCACTAACACCAACCCACATACTGCACGAATGCCACACCACAGAAATACGAAATGAACGCAAACATAAACCTGACTTCTCAAAATGACATACAAAGAGTATGAAAATATCTCAAAAACACTAAACTGCTACACACATATCTAATGGCACCTCGCTGTCGATGCGACATTAAAGAAAAATAGACGAAGAAGAAGAAGAAGAACGAAAGCAAAATAAATGTCTGATAAAAGAGACGGAAGTTATTTATGACTCGACCAAATAGTTGAACACCGAACGCGTGTCATGGGTTCCATGAACCATCTCGAAAATGGAAATATGACGTCGGAGCAGTCGGAATAGGCAAAAGCCAGGGAATCAATATCGAAACCGGGGTAATTCCCCGACCGTGGCCGCGGCGACAGCGAAAAACACTCGCGAGGAAGACACGCGATGAAATTGAATTCCGAGCCGAAAATTCGAGATATCAGATTTGTCAGGGTTTTCACGCGGCGCGGGCTTTTTCGAGCGGATAAGAAGCTTCGGCGTGGTGGCTTATTCGGCGAGATGGTAACGCGAGAGCATGCTAAAAGCCACCGCGCAAGTGGAATAATATCTGGCTCGGAGGCAGCCGCGTCTTTCGTGAATCGTCAATGTGTGTGCGCGTGTGTAGGTACTGTGGAAATTCCATGAAATTGCTGACAGAAATAACTGACAAAAGCAGACCTGTCTGTCAGAGCAGGCCTTGACACGGACGAGACCTTCCGCGTTGCAAGTTTCACCGCTTGCTCGTTTTTCTTTCTCTCTCTCTCTCTCTCTTTTTTTTTTTCAATACCGCAAACTTTCCCCCTGGAGTAACTTCTGAATTTCTGTCCGCCCTGCGGAAGTTTATTCGATATAAATAGTCAGTTAAATAATAACCGTTGTTTAGAGACCTGATAAATTCTCGTCGTATCACGTATACGTATGTACATCGCAAGTTGCAAGAGTATGATTCAAGAGTTTGAAAGTTGGCAGCACTCGCCCGGCAGGGTGAACAGCGAAAAAAAAAATTACTAACTGCGTTTTGTTGCAATTTTAAAGCGACGTTGCTCGATAATTGGGACAGGATTAACAGGTTCTTTGTTCGAATTCGTATTCATATTTTACGTGTTTCGTAGAAAAGAAATATCTATTCCTATGGAATTGTCATTTTATAGAAAGAACTGTCGCACTTATGCACAATAACATTTTTGGAAGTGTCACACTTTTGAATAATATTTTCGAATCTGTGTTTTAGAATAAAATGATTGTTCCGCGGAAACATGTTATTTTAAAAACGTTTAATCAAACAATCCACTTTTATATTCGAGTGCAAATTCAATGTCGCTGTTCGCTAAAAGCATCGAGAACTTTTTCAATATCGACAAACAAATTATCTGCTCCTCCCGACAGGAAAAAATTTCTATTTTTATATTTTACAAGCTGCATCCTGTCTGAAACTTTTATTTATCCGTTCTCATCGATTCGTAATGTAAAAACAATTTTTCGATGAATCGATTCTACTATGTTTCAAGTATGTTTAAAAGTTTCTTAACGTTTTCGATCTCTGGATTCGAGTGATTTTTAGGTTAAGTTTTTAACCTTTCGACGTTTTATTACACCATTAAACGATTCAAATGATTTTTAGGTTAAGTCAATTTCCAACCCATCGTCAATTTCATTATGTCACTAAATGATTCAAGCAGGAATCGAAATTAACGAGTTCTTTTCGTTCTTACACAAATTCTATTTCGAATTTGAATATATTTCGTATAAAAGAATACCTATTTTCGTGGAATTTTTATAAAAAGAAGCGTTAGACTTAGGGATATTTTTGAGCAGTGTTCTCACGGGACAAATACTTTAAAAAATCTGTACGATGAAAGTTATTTTGGAAATTTCTAGTTATTTTAATCAAAAATCCATTTTCCAGTGTACTATTCACTGAATAGTATTCAATATTCGCTACAAATACGGAGAACTTTTCCAATATCGATGAACAAATTATCTCTTCGTCCGACACTAGAAGAACTTTTGTCTCTGCTTGAACTTTCATTTTTGAAAAACCGTTTATCTGCCCGATAATCTCATCGAGACTTGTAACGTTTCAAAAAAAAAAGAAAAAAAATGTTCTACCACCCATGTCCCGAACAGAATCTATTTAAACGTTCGTCGAGACATTTTCGATCCCTGGTTTAAATAATATTTAAACGAGAAGATCTACGATAAATGTGGACAAAAAAATTTCTACGTTTTCCTCCAGCGCAGTATCGGTATATTTCGATTGCTCGCCGGTATCCTAGTTTCGATTCTATCGCTGCACGAAACGTTTCATTTAAAACCGGTTGCAGATGACTGTGATCGACGTAAAATCGATCTTCCGGCTCGAAACGTCGACGTAACGCGACGCGTGTCGTTAACCATCGCGTCCCGCTGACAAGATGACAAGGAAAATATTGCCTTTTAAACAAAAGGTAGACGGAGCAAGGATTGAATAACCAACGAGACGGGTTCCAAAGGATTTCGTCTTAACACCGGAAGGATGTTTGCGACGTTCGAGGGGCGAAAGTGGTGAGAAATTGAAGACTCGTGACCCCGGCCACGGCCGGGGGATGAGAAAGGGCGATAAAACGGCGACGACAGGACGAGCAGTAGCGAGTCGATCCTCGAAAAGGAACGTCTCGGTTCCCGGGAATCATCCCGAGGGGATATGAACGCGAACTTCCTGCCGATACTCGTAAACCGCTTCCGTAACGAGCCCCAACGACGTATCCGTCATTCTTCGCGACTTTTACGCCCTTAACGATCGAGACAACGTCGCAGACGACTTTCATACTACTTTCATGGTTTGTTTAACATTGCAACTATATACGGCCAAGTATAAAAATCGCAGAGAAAAAGTTAGAGTACAAGGGAAAAGTTTTTCGGTACGACGAAGAACTGAAGAATTTGTTGTACATTTTCACAAAAATCATCTCACTGAAATCTTTAAGAACTCGACATTGTAAGTCAGCAAAAGATATAAAGTTATAAATTGGCCATTTCAATGGAAAAGTGAGGATTTTTTTTTTTTTTTTTTTTTTTGAGAGAGAGAGAGAGAATTGTCAGAATTTAAACGCCTGTAAATACCGTGAAGGAATCTTTTTCGTATCTAAAATTACAATGATCTTGAAAATTGAAGTCTTCTCTTTACAATGAGAATCCTGAAAATTCGCTGTACGATTTTTATTACCATTTTATGGAAGATATTAGATCAAATGAATTTCTGTCGTTTTTAACTCTGATATTCAACGTTCGATAAAATGAAATCGAAAGAAAGAATCGTACAACAAGTTTTAGGCGAAACTTCAATCCTCAAGACAAGATTCAGTTCAAGAGGAACATTTTTTTATCATTTCTATACACGTTTGAACTTTTACCATTTTCAGGAAAGAATTAAGAAGTATTCATCACATTTCCACGATGTAAAGTCATCATCAAAAAAAAAAAAGAAAAAAAAAAAGGAAAGGTTCCAGAAGCTTCACGCTTTAAAACGAGACCAAGTGGATCGTTATTTCGATCTTTGTTTTGAGCTTCATTGTACGCGTTTCTTTCTTTTTTTTTTATTATAGATAAACTCCATCAGATGCTGACAGATTCCAAATAAATAAGTAAATAAATAAATATTTTTATCACAGAACTCGCTTGATGAGCAAAGACCAATCTCGAAAAAAATGTTCTGAATGCGCAAAGACGGCGATGTTTGAAGGAATTAACCTTGGCGATATCGAGCTATCCGACGCGTTACAAAATGAATAATCGGTCTTGTTGCTCGCGTGCTCCCCGTGCACGATTGTTTGTCCACTAAATATTCCATTCACTATTCTTAGACTTCGATCTCAAGAATCTGCTGTTTATGTGTACGATGCTCGACAAACTATTCGACGAGCATTTGAACGTTACGTCTGTCTGGCTGAATAAAACGTTCGATGAAATCAGAAGAACACGGAGCAACGCTGGAGTCTTTCAAGCGGAGTTTGGTTCGTGTCTTCTGGAAACTGTCTAAGAAAAGGGATCGTAAAGCCGCAAGTTTACACAACTTCTGTTTTCACGTTCCGCCGAGGATCGGCTAAGTACTGGCAAGAACGCCACCGAGAAAACTTTTGAACTCGTTTTTAAGGATTACTATATATCTTTTCTATTTATTTATTACATAAAGTACGTAAACAAGAACAGTAACAATAAAATAGAAAGTACAGCAATGATGAAACCCCGAGTATAAAAGAAATATTCGTGAAAGAGAGCGTACTTTATGTTTTAATTGAGAGTTATTAAAAAGTCTGGCAACTAATGGTTAGTTTTATCAGAAACCTTAAATATAAGAT
>NW_025110041.1:107977-114974 GCF_011392965.1 Frieseomelitta varia | reverse complement strand
GCTGAAGTTTGATTTTTTCTAAACTTTTTCTACCATTCATCTCTTTGTCGAAGAATGATAACAATAAAATAGAAAATACAGCAATGATAAAAACGTATGTAAATATAAAAGAAATACTCGTGAAAGAGGACGCATTACGCAATTTATGTTTTAATCGAGAGTCATAAAAAAGGATCTTTAACAACCTTGTTAATTATATCAGAAACCTATATATATATAAAATTTGGAAGAACATCAAGCTTCAGCTTCAGCAATTCGATTCCCTACATTCATATAAAACTGATATATATATATATATATATATATATATATATATATATATATATATATAAAACTGAATATGAAAGCTGAAGCTTGATGTTCTTCAGAAATTTTCCATCATTTTTGACCATTAGTTACCAATCCACTTTCTATCGTATTCAAACAACTTTGAACTTCTCTTTGACTCTCTCTTTCTCTCTCTGTCATTGTTGTTTCTCGACCTAAAATTCCTCTAAAATTTCTTCGCGAATGGAAACGTCGTCGATGTTTGCGTAAGACGTTGGCAAACGAAACGCGAAGAAACGCGTGACGCAACGACGTCCCCCCGAACGTCGGGATCGATAAGACGATCTTCCGAAGCGTGTGTGCATTCTAACGGATGATAAATGCGGTGGCCCCCGCAGAATCGCGCTATACGCGATACGCGACACAACGACACACACAAATACACAAATACACACGCGCACGAGTTGCTCGTATTTCACGTCGCCGGGGGAAATGAGTTCGGTCGCATCGGAGCCTCGTATTGAATTAAGGGATGAATGGGCGAGTTCGTGCGAGCCGAAGGGGTGGAAGAAGACAAAAAAAGAAAAAAAAAAAAAAGAAGAAGAAGAAAAGAAGGAATGACGCAAGGCCGTTGGAATTCAATGGTCGCGCACGCGGTGATTTTTGTTCGTCGTGTAGGGTTGGAACTCTACTATAGCTCGTTCGAGAGGAATGTTAACGGCGGTCGTAAAAAGTCGTAAAAAGATAGAGCTAACTGTGACGCTGACGTAGCTTCTCCTTCCTCCCCTCTCCCTCTCCCACTCCTCCCCAAAATTGCGGCAAATTCAGCAGTTGTGTACGGAGTATCGCTCGGAGAAAGATACGTTGCTTACAGATTGAAACGTCAAACATCTCGCCAGTAACAAATGCCCCGTTTGCGTTCGAGCAGCTCCCAGCAGCTTTGCCTTTTAAAGTTGAATCGATCTTGCCGGCACAAACCATTCTGCGTTCCGCGCGCCATTCAGCGGCGCTACGGCATCGCGAATGAAACGGATATTTATTCCGGGGTTCCGAACGTTTTCTCAGAAAATGGTTAGAGACTGGCGGCAAAAGTTTCGCCCCTTGAGATGTGAAATAGCCGCGCTTCGCGGCGATTTTACCTCTTCACGCCCTTGGCCACGTGTATCTGGACGGTTAATTCACGCCTTAGAAGAAAGCTACTTCCATTCGAACCGTGCAAACCGTCAAACTGGAAATAATTACTTCTCGAAATTCTGAAATGTGAACTTAATTTCTTTTTTTACGTGTTGTTTAACTTCGTTCGCACGGTTCGGATATAAAATTAAATTGAATTAAATTTCCTTGCTATAACTGAATGTAAACAATTCGTCGCTGAAGAGGTATCGATCACAGCTTCCTCTCCAAATTACTTGCCTTTCAATTAAACCTAAACCACGTGCATAAATAGACATTGTTATTAATACTATTACTTGTTAGTTTTAATATCATGTATCAACGTATTAATACAATATTACATATTTGTATTAATATTATTACTACTGTTTGATCTACTTATATAATATTAATACAAACACGTAATATAATATTACGTATTTGTATTAATATTATTACTATTGTTTGATCTACTTTTATATCGCGTTGCTTGGCATTTTTCGCCAAGGTAAGTTACAGTCGAGGAAGCGCTATCTAACATTTAAACAGCCCCCAGCGCCAAAATGGTCAACGTAGAGCTAAACAATTTCACGTAGCGCTAGACAATTTCACGTAGCGCTACTGGCGACAGCCGGCGTACGGTTCGGGGCACTGGCGCAACGAACGGAGCCTGTGTGTGTTTTACACGATTTCATAATTTATAAAACGGATCGGTCGTAAGGCCATGTTCGCGTCAATCAAGAGATCGATTTTCCTCGTGCTCTTAGCCTCCCCCGGGAGGGGAGCACTTCTTTACCGCGTGTCTTTCGCGGTGAATAAAGAATGAAACCTCGTTCTAGAGTTTCCGCGTTCCACCGCGGATTAACGCTGAATGTACTGGCATTTTGTATATACAGGATGTCAGCAATCCATTTGCAATCGTCTCCGAAGCTATCCGTCATCGAAATATCTCGGATGCATTTTTTTTTTTTTTTTTTTCGAGAGAGAGAGCAGTAATTTGGTACAATTAGTTTGAGATAAATAGATAGACTAGTGTAGAAGATATGTGAAGGCCACTGTTATTTTTTTCAAGTATAATTGATTTCGTATAATTTTTTCTTTTGCATCAATCAATGCAGCAAATCGTTCTATACAAAAAAGTATCAGCCTAACTACCTATTTACGTCTAAAATATAAGACGTTAGGTTAGGAGATGTTTTTTTTATAAATACGATACATTTCTATATACAACAATCAAGAATGCTGCTCTTGTTCTTTCTCGTCTTTCGTGTTACAGATTTTATAGAATTAAAGTCAAAGTATCTTCTAAACTGACAGTTTTTCTTACAGAAAATGACCTGCAGCGTTGACTAACGTAAGAGAAATTATATAATTATACTTGAAAAAAATAGCAGTGACCTACATGCGTTTATCTGGAGACAAACTAAGTGTGTCAAATTACTGTTCCCTTAAAACAAAACAAAAAAAAAAAAAAGAAATTCGTTTGAAATATTTTTTGAATAACAAACAATTTCAAAGATAATCGCTGACTTGTAGATTAAAATCGAACACCCTATATCTACCGTATTTCTACCGTGCTCGATCAGATTTTTCTACGAAGGAAAGGGATAACAAATTGCCGATTTAATGCGGGAAACGGTACACTAAATTAAAAAAAGAAAAGATTTTCTTCATTTTGTTTTAACGAGAGTTAAATGAACGAGAGAGTTTTAGGAACTCTGAGTCTGATTTGAAATCTTCACGGTAAGAATTAAATTTCGAGCCTTAATTTTACATTTTTCAACCTCGGTACGTTTCAGCGTTAACGATCAATCCTAATCCGAATCGAGTCGAATTGACAATCGGAATCGATGCTTCGTCCAGCTTGCTCGTGCCCCGATCGTAGAACCGGCAACGACGAGAGTTCCCCGGTAGCGCGTTGATCGAACCACTTGAGCAGCGAGATGCAATCTGTTTTCAGCCGAGGCAGGGGTGGCAGTTGCAGCGGAAATGAAGCAGCCGGAGGAACGCACCGCCGAGGAAAAAATGGCGCTGCTCGGGAAGCCGAAACTCGGCGAGGTATTCAGAGCGCAGATACGGATCAAAGAGTCGAAGGAGTTCAAGAACACCGTGGACAAACTGGTGCAGAGAGCGAACGCTTCCATCCTGCTCGGTGAGTCGATAGTTTCTTTTCCCGCGATTTCTTTTTTTTTTTTTTTTTTTTTTNTTTTTTTTCTTTGCAACAACTCGTTGAAACAATTCTCAATCGTTTCTTGTTCACCTTCAAATCCTCTTTATTACGCAACTCGAGCGTATATTTCCTCGTAAAAACAACCCTTGATTAACCACTTGCGCTGGCAACTGATTGCGGACCATAACGAGTGACCGAAACCGTATACGATAATTCGTCGCTTTCTTTTTGAACTCGTCGTTATGACAACACTGGACAGAAGTTATTGAGTGGTAATAAATATTTAAATATACTTTAATATATCAATAAATAGTTAAATATACTTCTTAAAAAACTAAAGAAATACTGAAATTTTGTATTTAAATATACTTTGATATATTAATAAATAGTTAAATATACTTTTTTAAACAATTAAGAAAATACTATAATTTTAGCGCTAAGAGGTTAACCGCTTGCGCTAGCAACTGATTGCGGACCATAACGAGTGATCGTACGCAATAATTCGCCGCTTTCTTTTTCTTTTGAACTCGTCAGTATGGTATCACTAGATTGAAATTACTAAGAAATAATAAAGTTTATTATTTGTTTTGCCTGGTATATTTAAATATACTTGAAACTGAGAAAATATTGCAATTTTAGGGCAAAAAATTCTCGACATGCGTGACACGTCATTCCAGCGCTACGTAAGAGGTTAACCGCTTGCGCTAGCAACTGATTGCGGACCATAACGAGTGACCGTACGCAATAATTCGCCGCTTTCTTTTTCTTTTGAACTCGTCAGTATGATGTCACTGGATTGAAATTACTAAGAAATAATAAAGTTTATTATTTGTTTTGCCTGGTATATTTAAATATACTTGAAATTGAGAAAATATTGCAATTTTGGGACAAAATTCTCGATATGCGTGACACGTCATTCCAGCGCAAAGAGGATAAACCAGAACGGGCTAAGAAATTGTTAAACCTATCTCTCCGGTTTTCGACTATGCCCGAGGAAAGATAATTAGCAGGGAGGAAACGAGTGTTTTCGTCTTTGCATTTTTCTTCTCCCTGTTGTCACGTTGGTTTTCATTGTTTTGGTACAATTTACTCGATTGGTAAAACAGAACGGGAGAAAATGTTGCGCGATTAACTGAATGCAGCGACTCCCATTAAACATTGTTATAATTTTGTAAAAAGAAATCGTGCGGTGATAAATTTGGGCTCGTTTTAAAGCTCGAAGCCACTATCTTCAAACCGTGTCGTTCGTGTTTATTCTAAAATATTTTTACATTACGTAGCGGACGAGTAAATACAGCTATTCTTCGAAATGCTATAAATTGTCAAATTGCTATAATATGATTGAATCTGAATGACAATGGATTCGAAGATTCAAATATCCTCTTTACGACAACCACCGAAAATTTTACGTATGATTTTTTTTTTTTTTTTTCAACGCGTTGAAACGTTGACACGATCTTTATTTCTGTAAATACTTCGGAATAATTTAGAATGAGATAAACATTATTCCTTAACAATGAATTTTTAATAACGTAAATAACTGGATGATGTGAAACGAAAAATACACTTTCGTTGTTCTTCTTTATTATAACGTAATATTTTATAAAGATTACAACTAAAAGTATTTAATATTATTAAATTAAATATGAAAAGTAGTGAAAGTCAACGTGTTAATGGGAATCACTGTAGCTAACAGAAACGAATCAGTAACTTGTCGTGGAAGGACAAGAATCGGCCAAACCGGTCTCCTGGAAAGCGACTCGAAACCTATACCGCCCGTTGGATCACGCTACCGTGACAAATCGAGTTATCCACATCGTCGACGAAAGCGTTTTCTCTCTAATCCTAATATTTGCACTGGCAGCCATACGTGACGCCAACGTTATCTCCTGTTCCCGATCCCGTTATCTTTCACCAATTAGACAAAGAGCATCTCTAAATTTTTTTCTCTGAAGAGAAACAGACTCGAGCAAGTTGATTTAGAAGATAATAATAATTTGTACACTGCAAATTAACAACCCTCTTTTGCAAATCAAATTCACCATTTTGTAAATCAAAAGTCAATCATGTCGTTTTGTCGTTTTTTTGGTGACTTTATTATCATTTGTTTATTCGTAATTAATATATGAAAATAATCTTGATGTGTGTATATAAATATTTTTAATTTTAATGTTCAATAATTTTCATGTCAAATACTTTTGATATCAAATAATTTTATGTTTTTATGTTAAATATATATTTATAATATAATATATATATAAAATATATATTTTACGTTTCACGTCATTCTTTTGTTTGTTCTTGTTTCTATTGTTATATACGTGCAATAAAATTTTTCTTTACATCGGATTTCATGAGAAATGTTCACGTTTCGTATTTTTTCCATTTCTTTGTTTCGTAGCTGTCGATATGTTCCCCACGCTCGATCAAACGTTGTGGAAATAGATTTTTTTAGATTTCCACGTTTCAACCTAGCGAAGCAAGAGAGAGAGAGAGAGAGAGAGAGAGAGAGAGAGAGAGAGAAATCTCCCCGACGACGAGATTAAAATATTCGGAAAGTTAGAAACTTGCGGGTATCGCGCACGAAAACGCGCGTACACACGCTGGGAACCAGCGCGCAAACCTTCCCCAACTTCCGCGTCTACGAAAACGAAATTCGGCAGCGGGAACGGCGAAGTTCTCGAGAGTTTTGAATGGCCAAAGTTTGGCGATTCTCCGTGCTGCGGAGAATTCATTTCGTTTGCGTTCCAACGCGGGTAGTTCCGCTATGCTATGCCTCTCCAATTAGCTCGATCTCAAAGATCGTAGAAACGAGCAGTGGACGAGAGAGCGAGTATGTGAAAAAGAACGTACGAGTTTCTCTGAAGTCGTTGGCCAGAAACGTAATTTTCCAACGGATTGACCATACATCGAATGTGGACTAGTCTTTTTTTTTTTTTTTTTTAATAAATATTAAGTTACTTGCCCGGAAGTAATGTTTTTTTTCTTCTTCTTCACATTTAATGAACATTGTCATCTAGTGACAATAATATAATTTAACTTAACAAAGTTCTTGCTTCTCATAAAAAACAATTCGCTTTTCAATTTGCATTTATGAAGAAACGTAGCTAGTTTTTGGCCGTCGAAACTAATAGATTCGTAACGCGATAACCAGTGTCCACTGAAAAACTGAAGGATTCGAAAAGTCTGTATTTGTGAGCAGAGAAACGATGGTCATCTGAGGGATGTTGTTTTTTAACACATAATACCGAAAAAAATCCATTAATTACATTTCCAAATAAAATAAAAAATGTAAAAGACATGTATTTTTGTTTTCATTCAACATCATTCAGTCTTTCAGTGACCACCCTGTACAAACACATGTTTTTTTAAATTTTTCATTATTTTATTTGGAAATATAATTAATGG
>NW_025110041.1:99893-107194 GCF_011392965.1 Frieseomelitta varia | reverse complement strand
TATTTTTAATCTCCAAGGGATTCTCCATAATTTACAAAAAAAAAAAAAAAAGAAAATAAAAAGGATCTAAAATGAACAAGTTATGACTTTTTCAACCCCTTCAGTCTTTCAGTGACCACCCTGTACATGTTTTTTAAACTTTTTCATTATTTTATTTGGAAATATAATTAATGGATTTTTTCAGTATCATGTATTTTTAATCTCCAAGGGATTCTCTATAATTTAAAACAAAGAAAAAAAAAAAAGAAAATAAAAAGGATCTAAAATGAACAAGTCATGACCTTCAATTCTTCAGTGGCCATCATATATAATACATCGAGTTTGAAACTTTGTATATCCTCGAGTGTTAAGTTAACGCAAAGTCAGGCAAGTTGAAATCCGGTGGCGGTGAAAGTGGCAACTCCTTTTGTTCGACGTTCTGCATCTCGCGTTCTCTCTTACCGAGAAAGAAATCGCCTCGATGAAACGTTTCCCCTCGAGAGAGAGAGAGAGAGAGAGAGATCGCGAGATCGATCGGAACGAGGGCAGAAGAAAAAAGGGAGCGAAACGAGACGAGAAGAGAGAACGGCGAAATTAATGGATACCGGCTGGAAGTCGGAGAAGTCGAAATCGTTTAAAGAAGTCGACGACAATGAGAAAGGAGGGGCCGATCGCTCTCTGGCTGGTTCGGATTGTATCGGGCGACGGCGATTGATTTATTGGCGGGCCGATTGTGTGCGTCGAGCCGGAGGACATCTTCGTTAATCGAGCAAGCCGACAGTCTGGTCTAATTCCGTGAGTGGAATTGTCCTCGAGCGTGACACGGCTTTCCGTTCGAGATGTTCGACGTAACGAGGAAATCGACAAACATTTCGCGCCAACGTTTCCCGATTACGCTGCCAGGCCGAAGGCGAAAGAATTTTTGTGATCGATGTTCGAATTAAATCGGTGGCGAGCTACAGATGCATACGTATGTATGCATGTACGTCGAAAAACGTGCAGAGAAGAGGAACTAACCTAATAACGTGATACCAGAGTGGTGTTTTCTGAAGGAAGAAACGTTCGAGCGGGATAGAAACAATAGAACAAGAGGACGATGAATATTCAAATATAACGATTAGATAATAGATTGTGTATAAATTGAATAAACAATAAAAACTGAAGAGGACGAAGGATATTCAAGTATAATGATTAGATAATAGATTGAGTATAAATTGAAAATATTAATGAATTGAACATTCAAACGCAAGAATGTTCAAATAAGTTAAAATATAAGTATTGTAGAACGATTTGTAAAACGGTACATTATATATATATATATATATATATATATATATATATATATATATATATATATATATATATAGAGTGGCCTAAAAATTACTGCCTACTAAAAGAAACTCGTAATTTTAAATTTAATTTAAAATTAACAAAACTAGGCAATTTTTAATTTAATTTAAAATTAATAAAACTAGATAATTTTAAATTACCTTAAGGAATTCTTCGATTTATTTCTCCTGGTAGAATTACCCTACAGCTGATTATATGTATAGTACCATCCAATTACGAACCGCCTCGTATAAATTGCTACTAAGTATACTGAACAGAGTACATTTATTCCCATTTTACTGGGATCAAGCGCAGATGAAACAAGATTTGTGGCAAGGAATTTGTAATTTGTAACTTAATGTACAAATAAAATAAATCATCCGACACTCTAACTTTTATAATAAATTGCTCTAGATTTAGCTCCAAGTTGCCAATAACCCACAAGTGATTGATGACAAATAACAATAAATAAATCAAAATGAAAACAATAAATAAATGAAAGGAAAGAAATCAATCGCGAATCAAGCTGCGTTGAAAGATGTGCACGGTAATAAAAGGAAATGAGAACAGCAGCGACAACAGCCAGAGGGGAAATTAACCTGTGAACCTTTTCTCAACGCGCGCTTAATTCGTCTGTATGTTCAAACAGATTTACCTGTGTTGTTGCCAGCCTGTCGTTGTTCCCGGGATCCCCCGATGTTCGTGTAATCGCGCGGCGTTGGCACGATACCTGCAAAATTAAACCGAGATTTTAATGAAATTTAAACGCGACGCGTCGCCCGCATTCGAGATTTCGATTAAAATTGTTTAACTTTCATCCGCGACGTTTTCCCCAAAGTTTGCGTACGAAGAGGGAGCAAGAAGAAAAGAAAATGAAAAAGAAACCATGAACGTGCACTTTCGCTCGAAAAGTCTGGTTCTGATGTTCAGTATGATGAATCGCTCGTTAATTGATCATTTTTTTTTTTTTTCAAAATTCCTTTTGAAATTTACATTTAGAGGAATCTGTAAATTACAGGATGAACGTGATATTCGTACAGTATCTGGATTTAAAAGTGTGACATGTAATATAATGTAACAGAGAAATTGATGATATAATAAATTTTCATTTTACACAGTGAAGCCTCCACTTTCGATATTCGTCGTTCATTTTATTCTAAAATGTTTTTACGCCACGTCTAAGTGAAGATACTCGTCTTCTCGAGGGCGCTACGAATATTTCCACAGCGTGCAGAAATCATACTGAACCCAGCATACGTTTGAAGATCGAAACGCCTTCCTTCAAAATTTGCTGTACGATTTTTTCTTCTTTTCCCATTTCAATTTATCGAAACTTCAACGTCGGGTGTTACGATTTCCTGGATTCTCGTCATTCGTGGCCAACATTCGGCGGGAAACGATCATACGTCAAGCTTCCGGGAATCGCAGTCATCGATCTTCGAGTCCGTCGTAGTGGATTCAATCGCGAAAAGAATTTTTCAGCGTCTCGCTGTGCCCCGACAATTTATAGAATTCATAGAAATGACGAGTGTCTTCGCTTACCCACCGCTCGAGTGATACGAAGACATTTTAGGACAAAAGACGCGATACATTTTAAAAGCAGAGGCTTCGAGCTTTAACATCGAGTCGTATACTTGATTGAGAGGAACTACGGAATTTCGATTCGAGAGGAAAAGCAAATCGCTGCCCTCGGGTCGATGTGAATGTGAATCTTCGATTTCAATTCTTCGAGCTGAATGTTAACGATCGCGAATAACTGAATGTTAAACTGAATTGATTAATAATACAAATTGTATGCAACGGTGCAAATAACTGGATATTAAACAGAATATTAATGAACGTAAATTGCATACAATGCTTCCGATCTGACACGACGTAACGATAACTAACTTTAGTTTATCGAAGACTGAGGATAAAATCGTAAGACGAGCCGGAGTTTATTGTTGAACGATGTCTTTTTCATAAATTCAGAAAAATGCGTCAGTATGTTTTATCATTCAAATTCACATAAGAGAAGGAAGATCATCATTGCCATATCGACGTATGAGTCTTTGAGAACATCGTCACGTTCGATGTCACTGCGTTTCCCGAAAGTTTCCCACGTGAATTACGTGAATCGTTCAGGACAATGAAAAAGAAGAAAGAAAAACTGAAAAATGGAAAAGAAAAGAGAGGAATTTCTCTGTGCTGAAGGATTTACACTCTCTGTGCGTCGCGCTTTTTATCGCCCTCGGCGAAGTTAATTTTAAACTCGTACGCACGAAGCTCGACGACGCCGGTTTGTTATCTAAACACATTCAATTCTGTTCGTTTCCCACTGGACGGCCTTTGAATCGGCTCTCTGTTCGTTTCCCCTCGAATTAACCTCGCTAATCGACGAATTTGCACCGTGATTGCTCCGAACAATTAGCATCGAACGTTGATTTGAAAACGATTGATTTTAGCGTAGTCGCTGGAACTGGGTCCTTTGACGATTACGATATTCCATTCAAAACAATAAAAGAGACTCTTAAATCACGCTTGAATTACTTGAGAAGAGTAAAGTCGTTTTTCAAAGCTTTTTTAACCTTGGAAAAATTTGTATTTGAGCGAGAGAAACAACAGACCAAATCGACGTATGTAGTTTGACAAGGTTTGAGAAGAAGAGAAAATTCCGTCCTGAAAATTGATAAGTACAAAATTCGAAGAAAAACATATGAAAAAGACGGGAAGAACCAAGTCGTTTTTCAAGGTTTCTTTAACCAAGAAAAAATTTGTGTGTAAGTGAAAAACATCAGGCCAAATCGAGGTTTGAGAAAAAGAGTGTAAAAATTCTGCGAAAAATGATAAGTACAAAATTCAAAACTCGAAGAGAAACATATGAAAAATACGGGAAGAACCAAGTCGTTTTTCAAGGTTTCTTTAACCCAGGAAAAATTTGTATGTAAGTGAGAAACATCAGACCAAATCGACATATGTAGTTTGACAAGGTTTGAGAAAAAGAGTGTAAAAGTTCTGCGAAAAATGATAAGTACAAAATTCAAAATTCGAAGAGAAACATATTAGAAATATGCTCTTAGCCACCTTTTTGAATACCACTGTAGTGACTTGATCTGTTCGAATGATATGCCAATATAGTGGTTCATTCAGTTCCTCACGAATAAAATAGAATCTTCATTTTTACATTATAAAAGAATTCGTCATTATTTTGGAAACTGCATTTACGCCAAATTTTAATCAAAATCGATGATTTACATTTGGTATGTTCCTTTGTAAATAGAGAATAAATTATAACGCCTTGACATACAATAATATCTGAAAAACGCCATGCGTTTCCTAAGCGATATTGAATTATTCATTTGTTCTTTCGTCATGCTTTCATTAATTTTGTTTATGACAAATGTTAAAATGAAAAATAAATATCATTTTTTTTTTTTTTTGTCATATTCGAATTTCATTTAATTCGTATGTCAGGAGGTTAATTTAGTTGTTCAGTACCAAAACGGTTAATTCTACGCGAGGAATCGCAATCGTCGAAATCTTTCTCTTCGAGGACGAGGATTTTCACAGGAAATGAGTGATTAAATCCTCCCAGAGAGAAGCAAGATTGCGTTTCCGCAAGAAACGCTGACCCACATCTTCGCGGCGACGAATCCCAGCGAGACCTGTCCTTCCCGATCGCCAACTTTTATCGCTCGAAACACCGACCGAAGTGTCGTTCTCCTCCATCGAAACACTCGTTTCCTCTGCTCAATTCCACGGGGATCTCAAAGCGCTTCACGCGACGCGTAAAACACGGACACGCGTAGGATTTTATCGCACTTTCGCTTTCCTTTTTTCGTTCTCTTTGTAGCAGGGCTTCTCTAAAGTGTGGGTAAATCTGAAGGCCGCAGTAAGTAGTTTAGCAAAACTAACAAAATTCCTGGAGGCGAAAATTAATTTAAGTTTGAACCAGTTTGAAGCACCAAAGAATTATTTTCGGATAAATTTCCTTCGTAATTTATTCATAGGTATATTAATATTAAAATGTTTTAATTCGTATTCCTAGTTTATATACCTCTATATCTAGGATTGCGAAAATTAATTCAAGTTTGAACCAGTTTGAAGCATCAAATAATTGTTTTCGGATAAATTTTCTTCATGATTTATTTATAAATACAGTAATATCGTCAGTGAATATTTTAATTCGTATTCCTAGTTTATATGCCTCTATATTCAGAGTTGCGAAAATTAATTCAAGTTTGAACCAGTTTGAAGCATCAAATAATTGTTTTCGGATAAATTTTCTTCATGATTTATTCATAAATATATTAATATTATTAGCAAATGTTTTAATTCGTATTCGTATCCAGGGTTGCGAAAATTAATTCAAGTTTGAATTAGTTTGAAGCACCAAAGAATTATTTTCAGATAATTTTCTTCACAATTTATTCACAAACATATTAATATTATCGGCAAATGTTTTAATTCATATTGCTCTTTATATACCTCTATATCCAGAGTTGCAAAAATTAAATCAAGTTTGAACCAGTTTGAAGCACCAAAGAATTGTTTTTCGGATAAATTTTCTTCATGATTTCTTCACAAATACATTAATATCGTCAGTAAATGTTTTAATTCCTAGTTTATATATTATCTGTATCTGGGGTTTCTTTGCGAAAATATTTGCTCGGGTAAAGGGCCAGTCACCAAGTGAAAAAGTTTGAGAAGCCCTGCTTTGTAGGTAGAACGTAGGTTCTCGATTTGAGCTTCGAGCTGGCGCGTTTCGGCCTCGACGCCGAGGATAATCGATCGGGGCGGAACGCGTCAAGCCTTCGCGAACAACCTTCAACAAGAAAAATTCCGCTCGAACCGGAGTGGTGGCGTGTTGCCTTTGAAAAAAAAAAAAAAAAAAGAAAAGAGCTAAGTGAAAATTATATCGCCAATAGGGGAAATCGATCAGACGCGATACGCGTCCTCGCATGGGACTTCGAATCTGGATGCTGATTTACGACGTCGCGATAAATCGCCGCGAGGCAATGCTCGAGGCCAATTGCCTCGAACGGTGACGCGCGAAACGCGTAAATTATGAAAATGAGAGGAGGAAAACAGAAAGGGAGTCGCGTGTTTTCTTCCTCCTCGCTTGAAAATCGCCGTCGTTGATTTATTTATTTATTTATTTATAATTAAGTATTTAGGGTCACTAAGTCACCTTCTCGGGTTATTAGTGACCGCGGTAGGTTTTACGATAGGACAGGTATGGCTGTAATAATTGACATAATCCTACTCGCTGAGGGACTCAAGGAGAGAGGAGAAAAGCCTTCGAAAGGCCAGCAAGTTTCGACAACTGCGCCATTTGCAAATTTCTTTCTCAAACGACACGGAGTGATCTCCGACGCGAAGAATTTTGTTTGCCATACTGTATGAAAGAATTTCGAGTGCAGCGTGTAGGAAGGTTAGGTTAGGTTGTGGATCAAACCCAAGAACAAACGAGGGAACCCGCCGGAGGGTAGAAGGCGTACCTTTCACGCGTTATCAAGGCCATTTATTTCTTGCCGCGTTAGTTATATTATTATATTTGTTGCAATAATAGTCTTACAGCTCTCGATATATTCCAGCGAGATTTTTACCGAGGGAATCTTTATGGAGGAAGCGTTTTGTAGAAATTCTACGAAATTAAACGACGCTGAGTTTATCATTCGCGTCAAACCTTCGCGTCAGGATCTAAGGAAAAACAATCTTGAAAGGATCTCAGTGGCAGAAAAAAAATGCGTCTTTAAACACGACGAAAATTTTTTTTAAGTTTATATTTTTATAATTTCTTCCCGTTTTATGTCTGATTCTCTTCGTTTAGTCGAAGAAAATCAAGAGAAATGGATTTTACCATTTCTTCCCTTTCTTCAAGTCATAAATGATCTCGATAATAGAAAAAAAATGCATGAAACAACGAAAAATATTTTTCAGTTTATATTTTTATAATTTCTCCCCGTTTTATGTCTGATTCTCTTCGTTTAGTCGAAGAAAATCGAGAGAAA
>NW_025110041.1:37288-99845 GCF_011392965.1 Frieseomelitta varia | reverse complement strand
AATAGAAAAAAAATGCATGACACAACGAAAAATATTTTTCAGTTTATATTTTTATAATTTCTCCCCGTTTTATGTCTGATTCTCTTCGTTTAGTCGAAGAAAATCGAGAGAAAAGAATTTTACCATTTCTTTCCTTCCTTCAAGTCATAAATGATCTGGATAATAGAAAAAAAATGCATGAAACAACGAAAAATATTTTTCAGTTTATATTTTTATAATTTCTCCCCGTTTTATCTCTGATTCTCTTCGTTTAGTCGAAGAAAATCTTATTTCGCCATGTCCTTCCTCTTTCACCAAGCCAAAAAAATGGTCCCGATAATAGAAAAGAAATGCGTCCAACAGAAAAATTTTTAATAAAAAGAAGAAATTCCTCGCGAAGGGAAATGAATTGACGGGAAACGCGTGTTCTCAGGGACGAGCTCGTGGAGGGAACAGTTCACGGAGGCGTTGACGGTGAGCGGCGGCGACGACGACGATGGCGAAGGCACCGGCGAGGCAGCTGCACCGTCTACCCTCGACTATCTGATGCACGGCTTGACGATACTCTGGAAAGTGTTGTTCGCGTTCGTTCCGCCAACCGGTAAGTCGCACGATATATATATATATACCTCGCATATACTGTCACATTTCCCGAAAGAAAATGGACTCGGTTCTAGCCGTGTAAGGTGCAGGGTGAAAACGGGGCGGTTAGGGTGGTTGCTGGCGTCGCTGCGTCTGGCACGCGTAAGTTACGTTTGTCAAGTGCCAACCGAGATCCACTTACGCCCCGGTTAAGTTGAGCACGACAGAAGGCGCGTGTTGGAATATTTTCGACGCGTTTCTCAGAGCGGATGCCCTGTAAATTAAAAGCCGCAGCTGGTGACCTTGTTGGCCAGGAAATTATGCAAATCGAAAGGTCGATAGACGTCAGTGGCAAATTCAGACGAAACTGAATCACTCGCGTGAAATTGTTATCATCACCGGACTAAACCCACGGGGCAATTTGAGAACGAGTGCATTTCTTTAAATGAAAATTTCACTTTCTAATTTTCTCCTTTCACGGAAGCTTGTTCAGACCTTGGAATCAATGACCTTTTAGACACATTCCACAGAGATCAAAGATTCACTGTTTGAATAATAAGAATTACGCGTCACAGGGATAGGGCAACAGGATTTTAGACAAATGCCAAAAAAGATTGAGAACTAAGCATAGAATTCTTATCAGAGACATTAAGAAGAAAAAGGATAGAAGAACTATAAAATACAATAGAATACACGAGCTTTTATTTGTGTGTTTTCTGAAAAATCGTTTGAGTCTCTAAAAATACACCGTTTTACATCTATTAGATAAAGTATCTAATAGAAATTATGAATTATATAAAGTATCTAACAGAAATTATGAATTTATGAATTTATTTGTAGAATTTATTTATATCTAACAGAAATTCTACTGTTATTCGAGAAATATATATAAATACGAGAAATATAAATTTTAAATATGAAAATGAACGGACAGAAATGTAACAAAATAAAATAGAAATGTAAAACTGTATGGAAATATATAGAAGCACATAGAAAAATAAGTGAATAAATAAAAATATAAAAATAAATATAAGTAAAAAATAAAGTAAAATATAAAATATAAGTGAAAAATAAAGTAAAATATAAAATATAAGTGAAAAATAAAGTAAAATATAAAAATATAGGTAAAATATGAAATATATGTAAAATATAAAGTAAAATATAAAAAGATAGATAAAATATAAGTAAAATATAAAATATAAGTAAAATATAAAAATATAAGTAAAAACTAAAATAAAATATAAAAATATAGGTAAAATATGAAATATATGTAAAATATAAAGTAAAATATAAAAAGATAGATAAAATATAAGTAAAATATAAAATATAAGTAAAATATAAAAATATAAGTAAAAACTAAAATAAAATATAAAAATATAGGTAAAATATGAAATATATGTAAAATATAAAGTAAAATATAAAAAGATAGATAAAATATAAGTAAAATATAAAGTAAAATATAAAAAGATAGATAAAATATAAGTAAAATATAAAAATATAGGTAAAATATAAAATATAAAAATATAAATAATATAAGTAAAATATAAAATATAAATAATACAAGCAAAATATAAAAATAAATATAAAAATATAAACAATGATAAATCAGAATGGATCGTAATTCTGTGATGATACGACGTGATGGAACACAAAGTACCGCCCATAGATTGTCCATCGGTAAAACGAAAAAGTCTTTCTGGACGATCGATCGCGCTCCACTGTATGAATAACCGCGAGGAATAACTGTCGCGATCTTTTATTTGTCTCGCATAAGAATCGTGCAAATTCAGCCGGAGGCGAGCGGTGAGTACCCCGACGCGCATTCCCCCGGCGAAAGAGATCTTCCCGCGGGTTTTACCGCGGACAGCTACCGAGCTACAGGAACGTTTACAGCGGGAAGAAACGTTTCAACGCAGCGACAGCGAGACTTTTACGGACTCTCTCCAAGGAAATGGAAATCGAGTTTCCCCCGTCCCGTGGATCGTGCTTGTCCTTTAAAATCCTCCTCTTCCTCTTGCTTCTTGGCACTCGTCTCATCTTTGTTCGTTAACGCTGCTAAATTCGCTACGTACTTCGCCGTGTTTCGGAAGTGTCGCGTAATCGAGCGTCGAAACGAAGCAGCGCGACGGTGAACAGTTAAGAGTTAATTAAAAGTTGCTCGTCGAGAGCGCCCCAGTTTCCAACAGCCGAGACGAAGCTAATCTCCACGTGGTGTGTTCCTCATCGAATTCTTATATCTTTGTTATGGCGCGCAACTGCGGACCGGACAGAAAGAATTCTCGTCGCAAAGCCAGTGCCAGACAGAAGGGAAGAATCTCGCGATGCTCGACTACATTGCGCGGACAGATACATTTACGTGGCCGTAATAATCCCGAGGGACAAGTTTGCACGGAAATAGCAATTTAGCATTCCGACCGAGGGCGTCTTTGATGTCCGTTCGCGTCCATTTCCGCTGGATATTAAACTATATTGCTCTCGAAAGAGAGAGAGAGAGAAAGAGAGAGAGCAAACCGGTTGCTCGCTGCAAACCGTCTAACATTTAAGAAAGTTACAGTCGGTCGACTATAATTCATCCAGAGCATTCCCGTTGCAAACTCGCGCGCGAACAATTCGTCGCGGGGGCTCAGAAAACCGCCCGAGTCCTCGCAACGAGAGAGAGAATTAATCGCCGCTCCTTGCTCGGTTGGTAAATAACCGAGGCTGAGAGAGGACGCTCGATTAATTTCCATAAAAAGCTGTGCTCTTGTCGTGTCGTAGGTCATTGTTAACCTCAGAAATTTAGGATATAATATAATATTTATTTAACATAGATTAATAAGTATTATAATATTCAAATTTGTATTAATTTACATTAATATTCTAATATTTGTTTAATATATGTAGATTAATAAATATTGTAATATTTAGATTTGTATTAATTTATATTAATACTATAATATTTATTTAATATATGTAAATTAATAAATATAATATTTAAATTTATATTAATTCATATTAATATTATAATGTTTATTTAATGTAGATTAATAAATATTGTAATATTTAAATTTATATTAATTTATATTAATAAATATAATATTTAAATTTGTATTAATTTATATTAATATTATAATATTTATTTAATATGTAGATTAATAAATATTGTAATATTTAAATTTATATTAATTTACATTAATATTATAATATTTAATTAAATACTATAACACAATATAATATTTAATGTACATTATTAATTTAACTCCGTATTATATTTAATATAAGTTAAGAATATGAATAAAATTTTGTGCATCTCTTGTTATACGTACGACATATATTCTAGTAAATTTTTCACTCGTAAGGTGAAGACGATGACGCGGCGAATGTTTCTTCTTTTCTCCTTCTCGATTGTCCCTTTATTAAATAAACGTCGTAACCGCTTCCGGGCGTAATTGACTTTTTTAACGTGGTGCATAACAGGGCGTCTCTGGACGCCGGTTAAGGGGCTAACGGGGCATCTTGCTTTTCCGAGGCTCTCTTTAAATTTTCATCGAGGCCACCACCCGATGAAAGGAGGAAGACGCGAGAAACGGTCGCTGCACGCGAAAAGAACTTCTTTCCCCGATGTAAAAGCGGGTTATAAAATTAACGCCTGTCAACCTGCGCGTCACGGATTGCGAGACGGGAGATCCAGCTGCAAAAAGAAACGATTCCCCCGAGCGAGAGAGTAAAAGTTCCCATGCGACGCGTATTTTACCCGGGGAATTGTACGTGTTTTATTAAAACGCGCGTGTTTACGTGCCAGCTTCTCTTCGCGCAATTTGACGATGAATGAAAAATAATTGAACGAGAGAGAGAGAGAGAAAGAGGAGAGTGTGAAACGACGAGCGTACGTCCGAGTGATCATTTTTCTAACGAATAGTTGAACAGTCTCTGGTTGATAAATCAGAAATTATTCGCGCGTGGACGATCGCCCACAGCAGTGGCAATTTAAATTAGATAGTAGTTTAAATAAATCAGAATGTAGTATATTTAAGGGCAAGTGAATTGTAGATAATAAGACAAATGAAGTGAAGATTAATATGACAAGATTGTAAAATAAATACAATGTATTCATGCAACGAAAGATAGAAAGACACTGTTGGAATGGAAGGTGTACTAGCCTAGGCTGGAAGCGATGAATTATACCAAAATATTTATACGTGCGTAAAAAATGTATAAAAGATGTATAATATAGAAATATAATGAAAGATATATAAAAGATATATAAAAGATATATAAAAGATAATATATAAAAATATATAAAAGATAAATATATAAAATATAATAAAAATTATATAAATATAAAAAATGAAATATAATAAAAGATAAATATATAAAATATAATAAAAATTATATAAATATAAAAGATGAAATATAATAAAAGATAAATATGTAAAATATAATAAAAATTATATAAATATAAAAGATGAAATATAATAAAAGATAAATATATAAAATATAATAAAAATTATATAAATATAAAAGATGAAATATAATAAAAGATAAATATGTAAAATATAATAAAAATTATATAAATATAAAAGATGAAATATAATAAAAGATAAATATATAAAATATAATAAAAATTATATAAATATAAAAGATGAAATATAATAAAAGATAAATATATAAATATGAAAAATAAAATATATAAAAGGTAATAAAAAATATATATAAACATATAAAAGATAAGTATATATAAATATATAAAAGATAAATATATAAAAATGTATATAAATATATAGAAGACAAATATATAAAAACATACATAAATATATATAAAAGATAAGTATATATAAATATATAAAAGATAAATATATAAAAATGTATATAAACATATAAAAGATACTTAGTAGAAGGTAAAAAGAGAAAGCACAAATTACTGACACGTATTCGTATAATTAACACATATTCATTGTCTTAAATAATCAATTAATTATTAACTGATGTTAAAATTCGTTATTATTAACTGACATTAAAATTCATTCTAAGGGGTTTCGATTTTACCAAGAGAGGAGGCAAGAATAATAAAAGTGCTCGTTTCGAGTAGATTCTCGATTCCAGCCAGGGACTGTAGTTAAATCGGCGCGATCAACGATGGTAGACCAACGATAACGATAGGCCAGGCCGGTGATCAGCTCGTGCGAAGAATCCTTCAGCTAAATCTAGAGTGGCTATAAAGTGGTTTCTCCCGCTTACGCGGAGGGGTGGGTTTCGATCGGGGTTCGATCGGGCCGCCGGGTCGACAGCCACTCGGTAAAACCTCGGGGCAAAGAGAGAGAGAGAGAGAGAGAGAGAGAGAGAGAGAGAGAGAGAGAGAGGAGCGTTCGTGACACGCCCTCGAGGTAATAATTTGCGCGGTCGCCGACGCGGATTTTTGACCGATCTTTCTCTCTCTCTCTCTCAATGATCCACTGGCCATCGTCGATCGACGAAAGTTCGCGGAGTCGAGAAGAAACGCCGATTGAATTCTGAGAAATATTCGTAGGAAATTTCACGCGACGAATTATTGTTTTTCATTCTTGTGCAACTGATACATTCGAAAGGAAGCATACGTTTGTGTAAATGTAAATAAATATAAATTAAATATAAATACAAAATAATAAATATAAAATTATAAATTATAATTAAATATAAATATAAAATAATGAATATAAAATTATAAATTATAATCAAATATAAACATAAAATTATAAATTATAATTAAATATAAATATAAAATTATAAATTACAATTAAATATAAATATAAAATAATGAATATAAAATTATAAATTATAATTAAATATAAAATATAAATTTATTTATATATATACAATTTAAATTAATGTGATTAAATAAAGTTTTATAATAAAATTTTGGTAATAATTGAAAATTTTATAATCAAGAATTTTTTTAAAAAACAGATGCCCATTTTTTCGCTCGTGGTTTATTTCTATCTTTATTATTTTGTTATTTTATTATTAGTTCACATTAAAGTCCACGTTAAATTTATGGCAATACTTTCGCAAGATTACGAAACGTTCAACAGAGAATAAATCAAAACGGGAAGATTAAGACACCGATGTAGCGTTGGCAATCCGTTTAATGACTGGCGGGAGAAGAGAAAAAAAAAGATGAAACCGTAACGGAGTATCTCGTGATTAACGCGATAGATCACGAGTTGACAGTGCCATCAATCACAGGAGATAGAGTTACGCGAAACAACCGGCTGAAGGAGAGAACGTGCTCGACAACCTTCGAAAAATCGGGAAATTGCTTTCTGCAAACTTTTCGATATTATTAATTAAAAGAGAGGAAAAAAAAGGACACCAATTCAACGAAATAACCTTTGAAAAAAAGCCGGTAAAATGAAGAAAGAGGTATCTCATTGCAAATGTTGTTTTTCAGAGAGAAGCTTTCTCTAAGTAGTAGAAACAACGATTAGGGAGACGAGGAACTTCGCGCTGAAACGAGCACAGTTTTCAACTCCAAATCCGATGATCTCGAGTTTGAATCTAGTATACGAAATTTTCCAACCCTCTACGATTCCGGAATGATACATTTTTGCGTTCGAGTATTTTTTTATTTTATCTTCATCCCCTGATGTCGCACAGTTACAGCGATATACATGGAATTAACTTACATAAATTATATATAGTATATAATATATATATATAATAATAATATTTAATATTAATACATTAATATTATAATATATATAATATGTACAATATAATATATATAATAATAATAATTAATATTTATACATTAATATTACAATATATATATAATACGATTTAAAATTTAATAAATTAACCAAACGAGAAAAATCTACGCTATGACCAAGAATTTTGAACGTTAAAACTAATTCGCTGTCATTATTATTATTAATTCATCGTTTCTCGAAATTCTGAAAGTGGGATACAATATTCTGGATGCAATATCTGCACAATTGCTACACTTTCAAATCAATAATCTTAAACATTGATATCACACACTCTCCAAAAGAGTAAACTACACTCCAAGCGAGACGAAACCAATTTATTGGACTTTGCAAAGTGAGTCGAATGGAGACAGCATTTTGAGAAAAGCTACGAATGTGCACACAAGTATCCCCGATCTCGCTGAATTTCTTAATGAAGTTTCGAAACTTCACTTTAAGAAACGGTAAAAAAAGAAGAAAAAGGAAAGGAACGATCGAATGATAAATTCGAGATCAGATGATAGACGATGTTTCTCGAGAGTGTGATGAGCTTTATCTCGGAGTAAGTACCTCTGAACTGGGAAGTCTTCGGCGCACAACGGATAGAATCTCCCCGCAATGTGAAGCTGGATGCGATGATATTATCCTGCAGAAGGGATCGCAACTCCGGTGGGATTTTGTCGGCTTTCATTGTCTGTTCGCCAGATAGTTTGCCCTGCTCCTCTCCTCCCCTCTCTCTCTCTCTCTCTCTATTTCGACCACGCAAAATTATTTCGAACCAGTTTACAAGCCAGACCAACAGTCCACGGATAATCTCCTCCAAAAAATACAGCGACATTTATCACGCAAAACAACGCGCATGTTGGTTAGTTTAATCCCTTTCAGACTAATGGTATAATAAGCTACGTCGCAAGATAAACGGTTGGATCTTTGTAATTTTTTTTTTTTTTTTTTTGTGGACAACGTTGTGACCTCTGAGAACTATTATAGATCGTAATATTCGACAAGTTTGTGGTTTTCTTTTTTTAAGTAAAAAGAATAGTCGAGTCTCTTTTATCTGAACTACTATTTTTCAATTATTTTAACATTCGGTGACACTCGTATTGCTCGAGAAAATTAACTGAAATTTATTATTGTCACTCGCTAACGTAAATGTTTCGTAGCAGTTGGATATGAAGATAAGTAATAAATAAATAATATATAATAAATAAATAATAAATAATAAAAATAAATATTAGTAAAATAAAAAAATTATTAATTTAATACTAAGGATATCGAGAATTTATGGTAGAGAAGAAAGTGGAAGATTATTTTATTTGTGTATTTCACTAAACATCATCCAAGTCTCTGTTGTAAATATATAGAATTGCCTATGGGCAATAACGAATTTGTCATTTTGACCAGTTTGGTAGCAATTAATTAAATTTTCATCAACGTGAAATCTTCCTTCGAATTTTCTGCAAAGCACAAAACCATTTCGTACGAAGATAAAACATCTCCAAAAAAAAAGCTCCTTTTGTTAATAAATTTTCAGCCCACGTTCTTCCATAATTTTGTACTGTCGCGCCTGTTACCGCATCTATTATTGAAAGAAAGATCCACTACGAAGTTGGTTAAAAAATTACAAAAGCAACTCCAAAACAAACAAAAAAAAAAAAAAAAACGAAAAAAGAAGAAGAAGAAAGAAAAAACGCAACTAAGAGAGAACATAAAAAGTTGTGCAAATGCATGAAAGTTGGATAGTACGTGTATGAAAGCTCACTTCGAGAAAGAAGACGCACATTTTTATTTAGGCCACGGATTATGCACAGAATGGGAACGTACCAAAATTTCATTGCAAAAAGCTTCCGCGCGTGCGCGGTAGCACCAAGCTGTGGGCCAACGAGTCGCCAATGAAATTCTAATTTCCACCGTCGAAAAACAAATTACAGATCTGTTTGGCTTCCCGCCGCGTTTTCGCGTCCCTCTGAATAATTTCTACGCGGAATAATTCACACCATGCAAATAGCCCCGTGCATCCCTTACGTGCGTGTGTACGTAATTATGATCGAGCAACCGGACAACGTGGGACCATCTTCGCTGAAAGCTCTTCGGATTTTGAGGATGGAAGATGTATAGGGTGTTTCAGAAATCAAGATACAATCGTGATTTTACACGAAAGAGAATATAAATTCTTTTTTATTTAGTAGGATTTTTTTTAATTTTAGTAGGATTGAAGGTCATTTATTAATATATTTTAATATATTAAATGTTATATATATATAAATTTAATATAATATTAAATTTTAAAATATCAGAATATTAAACTATCAAAATATTAAAATATCAAAATATCAAAATAACAAAATATCAAAATATTAAAATATTAAAATATTAACATATTAAAATATCAAAATATTAAAATATTAAAATATTAAAATATTAACATATTAAAATATTAAAATATTAAAATATCAAAATATTAAAATATTAAAATATCAAAATATTAAAATATCATATCAAAATATCAAAATATTAAAATATCATATCAAAATATTTAAATATTAAAATATCAAAATATTTAAATATTTTAAAATTATTTAAATATTAAAATATTAAATATTTTAAAAATATTTTTCCTATACGCATTTGTGATGTTTAATTTTTCAAAACTTTGAACAACAAACGACTATAAGTGTCACACTGAGATCTAATATTTCTTATATTCCTTCACACACCTACAAATAGCAGAACTTCGCCGTACTCTTTTGGAAATTATAGCTATGATATTCAGCCAAACATTTTGTCCGACTGTCACTCGTCGCAAAAGTGTTAATACCAATTTACGTTGAGTTTTATGCATATTACAGGAGTTACGTGTGCGTCCCCATCGGCCTCGCGTGACACGCTGTTCCGTAAGTCTCTCGGGTGCCATCGGTCTCAGTTTGTGAAGCCAGGCAGATCACACAGCTTTTTCCGTGCCCGTACTCTCGATTGGACAGCTATTAAACAGATCGCGTATCTCTGTGCATATTTAACGAAGGGGGGAATGGAGGGAGGGAATATCGATGCGACTACGTCGCGCTACGCCGTAGGAAATTGAATGAATATTTAATGAGTCGTCCGTCGATGTGAACGGCTCCATTTTGTCCTACCCTTGTTATCTTCCGAGACGAACGACGAGCTAAGGAGAATCTCTGATTTTTTCATATTTCTCCGATTTCATGCTCTCTGTGTCGAGCACGCGCAGCAATTTCTGTCGCTGGCAGGGAATTTCATATAATTCAACGGGGCAAAGCGCGCATTCGCGTAATACTCGTAACTCTTTGACGACCACTCTTTTTCGTCCACCACTTTTGTGCTCCACTTTCTTCTCTCAGCTCTCTATCTCGTTGTTTTCTCCGTTGTTGTTGAATGAAGTCTCCTAAACCTAACCTTCTTTCCTTTTATTTTGTAGCGGTGATTGCCTTTGCATTGTACAATTTTTACTAAACGCGACAAAAATTTGAAAAGTTCAACTTCTCTTATCTAACTCTAATGTTCAAAGAACAACAAAATGGTAGAGAAAAAGAAATCGTGCAGCAAGTTTCGAAAAGTCACTGTATAAACAGGAGGCTTCAATTTTCAAATCTATTACAGATTCATGCGCGAGGAAAATTTCTCGAGCAACTCTACACGCGTGTAAGACAATTTATAGAATTTTCGAGAAGAAAGTTCGCTTTCTCATCTGTCACGTAGCAGTGAAGTATCCGTGAAGAAAACAAACGATGCAATCTGATAGCAGAGGCTTCTAGTTTCGAAATGAGCCCAGGATTATTATCGTACGATCTCTTCTTACAAAGTTACGTAATAACAGTTTGGATATTTAGATGTTCGAATAATCTTCTATCTATCTAATAGGGAAATCCATAAGTAATGTTGCTTTCTTCAAATTTAATAATTAAAAAAAAAATTAAAATATAAATGTTATAATTAAAAATTATATATTATATTATATTATATTATATTATATTATATTATTTTATTTTATATTATATTATATAATTTTATATTATATTATATTATAATTAATATAATATAATACATAATTTGTAATTATAATATTTATACTTTAATTTTTCTCTTTTATTATATTATATTATTTTATTTTATATTATATTATATTATATTATATTATATTATATTATATTATATTATATTATATTATATTATATTATAATTAATATAATATAATACATAATTTGTAATTATAACATTTATATTTTAATTTTTCTTTTTTATTATATTATATTGTATTCTTTCCTATTATACTGTATTATATTTTTATATAAATATAATTTTTATATTAATATTAAAATAATATTATAACTAAAAACTAATAACGATTAAAAAACAATAATTTAAATCAATTTTGCACAATATCGAAAAGCTTGCATTAGTCATAATTTTAGCTCTAATTTTATTTTGAAAGCGAATAGAATGGAAAGTTTTACGAGAATCGCGATCTCTTGAAACCATTAAACGAAGCTCTTCGTCAAATTGATAATCGTCGCGGGAACAATTGGCAAATCGCAGAGGGGGTGAGTGGCGAGGGTTGCGAGAGTTCATTGTCTGACGCGATGAATTGCAAAACAGCTGTCTGCATGTTGTTAGAACCTCTCGCGTTGAACTTTATTAGCTGCTCCAGACCGTGTTATGATAAACCAGCGGATCGTGAAGCCAGTTTAGAAATAGGGGAAGGAAGGTAACCGGATAACCCGCGTTTCCGATTAAACTCGACTTGGCGAGTAACTTGCACGCGACAGCCGACTCGTGTTGCATGAACGATCTAAATTCATAAATCTATATGGAGCACGTACGCCGTATGTACAGGGTGAATAAAAAAAAAAGGATTCGTAACTTCTGGGGTTGAAATCGTCTAATAAACATGAAACGAAAAATTCACTCCGAATTTTTCGTATCATCTATCAGCAATTTATTTACGAAATAGCGAGCGAGGTATCACTTCGAATAAAATGATATAAATAAATGAAATAATCGTCTTATTTAAATGGTAGTTAGCATGAAATTTCTCTAATATGTGAATTCGTTTAAAGCAATCACCAAATATAGTATGTAGAAGTTAATGATACGTAATTTCAATTTTTTTTCTTTCGCTATTTTATAAACTTTATTATATTATTATATTATTATATTTATTATATTATTATATTATTATATTTATTATATTATTATATTATTATATTTTTATATTTATTATATTATATTATATTATATTATATTATATTATATTATATTATATTATATTATATTATTATATATTATATCATACATATTATTATATTATGTTATTTATATTATATTATTTTCTACTATTAAACTATTAACTTTCTGAATCCATTATTAGGACTCTTTTTCATGTTTAGAAGTTACGAACCGATTTCTCTATTCACCCTAACATTCACTATAACAGTAATTAGTTCCGACGAATTTCGGTGATCACACAGAAAGAATTCACAGCCCGTCGCTGTCCACGGTTCGTTGCCTTTTCAATAAATTAAGACTTAACGTCGTACGTGTGCTTTCTTTTTCTTTTTCTATTTTTTTTTTTTACGAATATTCCCAACGATCCATCATCGGTGCAATTGATCACGAATGATCGAGGTTTTAGTTCTCCCCCGAAACGAAAATATGTGGACAACCGGGAACGATCCATCACGATCAAGTTTCGTCTAGTTTGTTAATTTGAAATAGAGAGCAACTCGAATTATCTTCTACGGGGAATTCACCGGCACGCCAATGTAATACGAAATCATGGCCAGTTTGCGAACGGGGACATGGAAATTACAGTATGATGTATCACGATGGTGTCTCAAACGTAGAATACATTATTTCCCTCGATCGAAAATGCTTTGGAGAGTGTTGACGCATCGTCGAGAGGAACGCCGTTGAAATATAAATACTTTTGGATCCAATGGGATTGGCAGGAAAAAAGAAATTATTTGTCCATACTGTCTAGTTGTTTCCATTAGACTCAACTTGTTAAACTGTCTTGTTAAACTGTCACAGTACCCCCCTGCAATTTATTGCTTGATGTTAATATTCGGAGCGAATGTAACTCTTTTCCTATTTGAATAAATTTTGAATCCTGTACTCGTGTTTTTTTCGATGGGAGTTGTTTATATCTGGCCTCTGATTATCTTCTATTTGCGAAGCAGTTTTTTCTACAAAATGCTGAAATAGTTTTCTTTCTTTTCTATAATAAATCTTCGATCATCTAGTCCAAAGTTGGCTAACTGGCGGCGCGCCCCTACATTCCTGCTCGCCAGCGTTACCCCCTCCACTGTCTCTCGCTGTCTGTTGATTTCCCTACCACATAAGTGGAGGGGGTACCGCCAATTAGCCAGCTCTGATCTTTGCTTAACTTTGTATGAACCTGAGTACGGTGGCCTTAATAATATTCCTCACATCCTAACACTAGAACTACCAACAATTAAAGTCTAATATTTGTAGCAAAGAAATTGAAGTGCAAGGTACAAGAGAGAATTAACAATACAAGGTAGAACACAAGCTTCTATTAATACATTTTATTAAAAATCACTCGGATATTTAAAAATACGCTGATACAAATGTATAAAATTTCCATAGAGAATTATAAACTGGTCATTTCGACTACGAGCTGATAGTTCTAGTGTTAAAAATACGTGTAATACATTCATACATATTTCTTTTTAATACGATGGGCTGTTTAGACGTTCCCATCATATTACGATGTTTTTCTACGAGATTCATTTTTCTGAAAATTTTCCGAAAAACTTGGTCTGGAAACTTACCGCCAATTTAAGAAATTGGCAAGCGCTCGCGCGCACGTTAAACAGCAGTAATTCGCGAGTGTATAGGAGCGTATCTCGGTATTGCGATCCGGTGTATAGAGAGAGCAATAGCTCTCGACCGGTATTAGAGCCTAACCCGGCGAAATGAAATTTCCGCAGGTAATTTCCGCAGACCCGCAATCCCAGCAGGCTGCCGGATATCGATCGACATTACTAACCGGTGTTCATTTTTACAGTAAACGCATCCCCGCTCGGAAACTTCCCCCCAGCCGGGAGGGGGGGAGTGGATGGGAAGGGGGGACACGGAATTGCGCTTTTAATTGAGAAAAATATCCGTGCAATTACGGATCCTTGGGTCCGCGGTCCTAAACGCCCACCGACCGAGGCAATTTAATTTATTCGGACTCGCGGCCGCGCACAGCACAGATCTCTCTCTCTCCCCTCTCCCTCCTTTGTATTAATGCCGATTGCAAAACGCTCCTTTTTGCTAGCACAAACAGAACCTCGCTCTCTGTTTGCTCTCTCGGTGGACAACGGCCTCGAGAGATGAGTAATAAATCGTGGGAGTGAGGAAAGACGAGAGGGAGAAAAAACAATTGAAGCCAATTGAATTCCAAAATGGCGCAAGTGCGCTGATCAATATTTTTTGAGGGCATTTTCATTTTAATTTATTGCCTATCTATTGGACGATTTCTGCTCCGTGAGTATATTTGCCTAAAGTCCTAGGACACTTTTCAACGTTTTATTTTTAATGTCCAGTACTTGTGATAACTTTTTATTTTTCACGTTTAATATTTGTCGCGGATTATCGTGTATACATATTTTATAATACGATACGATGCACTAATTAACAGAGTCTTTATTGTATAAAGTATATTATATATTATAACATAAAGTATAATATTCATAAATTAATTTATAAATATTAATTAAATATTATACTTTTATAAATTAATATTTTAAGTATAAATATTATAATATTTATTGTATGTATCGTGTTTAATTGAATTTTGTTGTATGTATCGTAATATAATGATACTATAATAAATATATAATATACTTTAGACAATAAAGATATATATATATATATTGTTTCGAGAATGAAAACTGCATTAGGACCATTTGCTTGCCACAAATTAATGTTCCATGGATGTTGATCGAATTATTGTAAAATGTTTCCTTAACTATTATATTTAGAACAATATTTTCTTACTTGGAATTTAATATTCTCCCGATTTGAAAACAAAATATATATGGCCCAATTGAAAAAAATAAACGAGTAAGATAACGATCACCCTGTATACTTTCAATCGATTTCATTATTTAACGAGAAGAAGTCTGTCTGCAACCGTCTACATTCTCTACAGAACGAATGCAGTTTTGTAACAATCGTCCTTACGTTTTCCCCTTCCTTACAATTTCCTTTCCCTCAGATTTTCTCTCGTACGTCGAACGAAAGCAGTTTCATCAATTACCAGAGCGTGGATGTCGTTTTCCCATTTGGAATAGGAAGAAAAAAAATAATGAAAGAAAAGAAACGAAACAAGAGGCAAGGAGACGCAAGGAAGTTGGAAGAGCCTCGCGATAGTTGCATACACGGTGCATCTTCTCGGTGTTTTCGAACGTTATTACCTGTTTATCGCGTAACGCGAGCACAAGGGGAAGGGAAGAAATTGAATTTCGCCGCGTTGAACGGGTAACAGACCCCATAACGCCGCGAAAATGGCTGAAACGGTAACGATCGGTGCACGAGAGATGGTAAATTTTCTCTTGGTTAACGCTGTCGTTCATCGGGGTACCGTATTTTTTTTCTTTCTTTTATTTCCTTCGTAAAAACGGAACGCTCACTCTTCGGTGAGAGAGAAACGAAATTAATCATCCGATAACTGCCGGTTCGACTAACTTTTCACATCGTGATTTTTCAGTTTCTTCGAAGAAGGAAAAAGAAAAAGAGAAAAAAAATCGTTCGAACTTCGAACGTGTAAATTAAAGGAGAGTTCGTTGGAAACTTCTCTTCCAGTTCTTTCCTCCCCCTGTTTCTTTCCTCTCTTCTTTTTCCCGTTTTCCGCACCGCTGCGTAGAAAATCCACGGCGGCAGGGAACAACGTTATCTGAAATGCATCCCGCGTTGAGAAGACGAGACGAATAGCGCGTCAGATAGGGCGTCTGTCACACACGTTTTATCGTGAATCTTTCAACGAGTGGCTGAAAGGATCGGATAGCGCATTCCCTCTGGTAGCAATAGGAAAATAGGCCAGCAACACCCTGGAAATATTTTACCTCCCCTACCCCTCCTCCCCCCTCGCGATCTCGCGATAAACGAGAATGAACGCGCGAAGATACCACGTGTTACCGCGTGTGAACGTAGGTCGGTGACTAATATCGGTGTTATATCAGTTTCTTTCACGAAACATCAAATGTCGAGAACGATATAGTGACACACAGACTTCTTCGTTCTTCTCTTTGAGAATTTTATTCAATCATTAACCTCTTGCGCTGGAATGACGTCGAGAATTTTTTATCCCAACATTGCAACATTTTCTCAGTTTTAGATATATTCAATTGTAACTCGGACAAAACGAATGATAAGTTCATTACTTGTTAATAATTTCTATCCAGTGATATTATATGGATGAGTTCAAAAAAAAAAAGAAAGCGACGAATTATTGTATACGATTCGGTCACTCGTTATGGTTATCCGCAATCAGTTGCCAGAGCAAGTGGTTGATCTTAACCTCTACTCACGTCGAGAATTTTCTGTTCCAAAATTGTAATATTTCCTCAGTTTTAAGTACGTTGAAATATAACCCGGGCAAAATAAATATTAAATTTATTACTTCTTAGTAATTTCTATCCAGTGATATACCGATGAATTCGAAAAGAAGACGAGTTATTGTATACGATTTGGTCACTCGTTATGGTTCGCAATCAGTTGCCAGCGCAAGTGGTTGATCTTAACCTCTTCTCACGTCGAAAATTCTTTGTTCCAAAATTGCAATATTTCCTCAGTTTGCAATATACTTAAGTATAACCCAGGCAAAACAAATAATAAATTTATTACTTTATAATAATTTCTATACAGCGGTGTCATACCGACGAGTTGAAGAAGAAAACGACGAATTATTGTGTACGGTTCGGTCACTCGTTATGGTTCGCAATCAGTTTGCCAGCGCAAGAGGTTGATCTTAACCTCTTCTCACGTCGAGAATTTTCTGTCACAAAATTGTAATATTTTCTCAGTTTTTAGTATATTTAAGTATAACCCAGGCAAAATAAGTAATAAATTTATTACTTTATAATAATTTATATCCAGTGATGTCATACCGACGAGTTCAAAAAGAAAGCGAATTATTGTATACGGTTCGGTCACTCGTTATGGTCCGCAATCAGTTGCCAGCGCAAGTGGTTAAAGGCTCGATGCCCGGGCTCAGACTCTACGAAACGGAGTGAAGCGCGACGAGAGAGAGCGGGAGAAACTCGAGAGAAAGCGAGAAGAGAGAGAGAGCAAAGGTCCATTGTGTACCAAGCAATTAGCCCGGCGTTTACGTCGTGCGACGTTTGAGACCCTGTACAATCCGAGCGAACACCTCCGCGTATCCAACGCAAGACACAGAGTTCCAACCTCAGTGGCCAACATTCCGACACACCCTGCCATCCCTCCCACGCTATTACCATTCCGTCGACTACCGTCGCAATAACTATTGTCAAGCTTACCGTGATTATCGCGAGCCTCGATACTCTTCATCTGCCGTTTCTAACGGCGCCGACACACTGTAACACGCATATACAGGGCGGTCCATTTCAATGAGGCCACCTGAATATCTTTTTCCGAATTGTGACGATGCAAAAAATATTGATTTTTGCCAAAATCATTTTTTTTTTTTTTTTTTTTTGGTTCGATAACTTTTCAAAGTTATTGATGTTCTTTTTTCTTTTTCGTACAACTGTTTGTATTTCTCTTTCTTTTGCATCGTATAGCTAGTGAAACGATAGATTCAGATGTGTAAAGAACATCGGGTAGGTTCAGATATATAAAGAACATAACCTTGAAATGACATTAACAGTCCAAAAATTTAAGTTTCGAATGTACGAAGTATTTTTTATTCGACATCCACACAGCAAAAATATAGGAAATATTCGAAAAGATATTTAGGTGGCCTCACTTAAATAGAACACGATCTATATACGATAGACGAGACTTACTTTCGAGAAAATAGATAAGAAATATTATTATTAGTATTGTATTGATAATATTTATTGTATTTAGATCAGCATCGTTCATTTGTATAATCACTGGCGACACTTATAACGCGGAAAGACACTTATAAAAAAATCACATTAATATTAATCTAATCTGTACTTAGAAACGATAAAACCAGTCTAATTCCAAATGAATACGACCCGATGTACAGTGCAAACTGAAACTGCAGTCAAATTTGCGACATGAATTTTATTATTAATTTTCTAATTTTGCCAACAAAAATTCTACCAAAAAGAAGAAGACAAAATCGTCGATCGTTCATCACATATAAGAAAGAAAGTGTCGATAAGAAAGGTTCCTCCGATGAAAAGACTACCAACAGTTTCAATGCAAAACCAAACGTGAAATTCCTCAGAGTATAGACAGTGTGTCGCAAAAGAGGATCATTTGTTAGTTACTCAGTGGCGTGTTGAAGAAAGGCAAGGGGTGAGGGGAGGAAATCGAGTGGCCCCGCCGCGACGAAACGAGAGTTTCGTCGCGGAATCGAATCAGCCGCGCAATCTGCAATTTCATCAGTCTCGCCCGACTTTTAAATGCAAATATCCGGAAAGCGGGAAACGAAGTTGGCCTCGCTATCTCGCGACATCCTTACGCCTCGCTTCTCTATCTTCTCAACTTTGTCCGCGACGTGTATAATGCCCCGCCTCTCGTTAAGCCATTAACTTCCATCCGACAATTCTCCTCCTCCTCCTCCTCCTTCTCCCAGAGTTCCACCGAAATATCTTTTTATTCGCGTGGCTTTTCCGCGAAACTTTCGCGGCCTCCATTGAAAATAAGCTCAATAAGTCCGGCACGACACGTCCCATATACTGGGTTGTCCCACAAGTAACGTCACATTTTTAGCAGTAGGTGGTTTGTTTTCCCGTGACAGTGCTTTCAACCTGTCACAGGGCGGTCACTGAAAGACCGAACGATACAAAACAAAACAAAAATAACTCTTTTACGAGCAAACGCATGTTTTTTTCAATTTTTTGTTATTTTACTTGGAAATATGGAAATATGGATTTCTTTTTCGGTATTATATACGTGAAAGAAAAACATCCCTCAAGTGACCACCATTTTCCTGCTCACAAGTAAGAAAGATTGAATATGAACTTGTGACTTTTTCAAGTCATTTTCAGTTTTTCAGTGGCCAGCCTGTATAATCGTGTATTAATTGTTGACACTTTAAAAAAGTTAGTTGTCCCATTAAGTAACGTCGCATTTTTCGCAGTAGGTGCAATCGTACGTTAATTGTTGACAAGTTAGTTAAAGGGGAACATTAAATTTGGATCACATGCTTTTGGTTTGATCTTGCTGTGAAGATCAGCGACGTATTTTTTGAGCAATTGTCATTTTTTTATTTTCGAAAAGGGAAAGACGCCAAAAAAGATTCGCATATTCCACTGATATAGCATACTCAGATTGTCATTTATTTAGATCATTACAAAATTTGCTTAATGGCGAAAATTTTGATTCTCTAGACTAGTGGTTCCCAGTTTGTAGTATGCGTACCATAGGAGTACGCGAAAATAATAATGGTAATGATGGAAAACACCAAAAAAAAAGGAGTTAAAATAAAAATACAAAAACAAAGTTATGGAGTTTTAATTTACAGAGGGAGACTTACGTGAAAATTTCTGAGAGATGGGTAGTGGTTTTTTATGAGAGGTATTCAAATGAAAAGCCTAATCAAAAAATACGGAAGGGAAGGAAGGTTGGGAACTGTTGCTTTAGAAACTTGCAAAATGCATGTGTGTGCATTTTTTGCCGAAAAGGATAGTGAATTTTTGGAAGGAGAGAATTATGCAATTGCTCACAAGAGGAATAAAGAAGTCGTACGAAATAATGGGCAATGTATTATTAATAAAATAAAATTTTAAATTATTAAAAATAAAATAAAATAAAGTTAATAGAGTAAAATTTTCATTTACAAAAACATGTCGACAAAATGGAAAAAAGTCGTACGAAATAATGGGCAATGTATTATTAATAAAATAAAATTTTAAATTATTAAAAATAAAATTAAATTAATAGAATAAAATTTTTGTTTACAAAAAAAATGTACACAAGATGGAGAAAAAAGTCGTACGAAATAACGGGCAATGTATTATCAATAAAATAAAAATTTTTAATTATTAAAAATAAAATAAAATAAAATTTTTATTTGCAAAAAAATGTCCACAAGATGGAGAAAAAAGTCGTACGAAATAACGGGCAATGTATTATCAATAAAATAAGATTTTAAATTATTAAAAATAAAATTAACAGAATAAAATTTTCATTTACAAAAAGATGTCTGTTATTTTATACCCAAAAACAAAAATGCGACGTTTACTTATGAGACAGCCCGATGCACCAGTGGGCGCGTCGTGAACCGCAATAAGCACGATGGGCACAGCCGGTTCCGTTGTTCTCTCACTGCCTGTTCGCGATTCAATCGTGACCCCTTTGAAATCGGCTGACATCGACGGACATCGGAGCCGGATGTGGAAGTTGCACCACTACTACTGAATGGGAAACGCATTCTGCTGCCGTGCATAACTGATCGCGAACTTCGGGAATACGGTCGTTCCCACGATCCACCCGAAATTTCGTTATTCGCTACTACTCTCGCCGTGAAAATGGAAGGTGTACACAAGGCTTGAGACACAAGCGAGGAAGGCGCAATTTTCGAGCGAAAACGAACGAAATTGGAAAGAATCCTCTTCCCTGGACAGGTTGCAGCTGAATTGCTTTGGAAATTGGTCGCTTGAAGCGTGAAAGAGATTCGAACGAGGGCGACGGGGGAGGGGGAGGGGGAAGAAAGAGAGAGAAATGGGGAAAAAAGGACTTGCCGGTGAAATTCTGTGAGAAGTGAAGGTCCGCGTGAAAAGACGCGTCGGATCGATCCCGGAGAATTAACGAAGAGAAAAAAACGTACGGCCGCGGTGCACGGTCTGAGAAGGTTGTACGCGCGAGGGGGTGAATAATACATTGTCTCGGGAGCAACCTGGCGTGTCCGAGAAGAGGATCTGGAGACGAGGGTGGCGAGAAACGAGAGAGAAGAAAGGAAGGTGGCCGAAGAAACGGACGTCTAAGGGAAAAGAGACGGAAGAGGAAGCAGAACGGGAGCAGAAGGGGCAGAAAAACAGCGGAAGGAGCAGAGGGCGCAGAGAAGAACGCGCTTTATTTCGCCGGAGCACAATCGGACAGCAGCGCGAAAGCCTGCTGAATTGGCAAAAGCCTTCGGAAAGTACTGTATCAACGTGCCGCGCTGGGGGCTTGACTTTGTTTATTCCCTTCCTCTGTTCTTTGGCCCGCGATGCACCACAGCCAGCGGCGTGTACACCTATAAATCAACGTCACGGTGAATGCCTCGCTGCGTGCATGATGCAGAACCGCCCGACCTTTCCCCCCTTCCCTCGAGGAACCGGGGAATAAAGTCAAAAATCGCGACGCCCGCGCGAGGCACGCGCGATACGCTTTCAATAAAACATAGCTGACACGTCGAATCAGCCGCCGACCACTCGCTTTATTCCCGCTTAATTAAACATCCAAGCTACCAACGCACGCACGCGTTGTTCTCGTTCCACTATCTCCGTTTCAATTTTCTCCTGGATCGCGTGCGCGCGTGTATTCTGATGTGTTTGTGTTTCTTTTTTCTTTTTTTTTTTCTTTTTAGAAACATTCTTTTTTCGTACGAGACTGATATCGAAATTTCACTACGAGGCTGAAGCTGATGCCGAAGCAGGGGGGAAATATTCCACGCAATTATCTCGACGTTGAACTGTTTACTTAGATGCTTTCGAGATTTCAAGGTGAAATGACTCCTCTGTTTTGTTTAAATTAGAACTTGTGGACTGATGGATATTATCGATGGATGGAATTTATCGAGCTTCGTGTGTACGTTATCTCAAGGTTATTCAAGGTCGTTTACTGCTTTTCAAAAGTTACCTCCGTAATGCAGAATGTAGAAGTTATCATTTATGGATATTATTGTGGATGTACAAAGAATTATTATTTTATCTCTTGCATTTGAAACCTTAATGATCTCTTAATAATTTAATAATAATAATAATGAATATAAAATAATATAAATAATTTAATATAACAGTATAAATACAATAATATAAATAACTTAATGATAATAATATTAAATATAAAATAGTATAGATAATTTAATAATAATAATAATAAATATAAAATAACATAAATAACTTAATATAATAGTATAAATACAATAATATAAATAATTTAATATAATAGTATAAATACAATAATATAAATAATTTAATAATATATATATATATGTACATATATTGTTTTAATATATCTTTAAAACATACTTGCACCCTCTCCAACGTACTATATGTTCATTTGAAGAAAAAATACATAGTTTCAATTTGAGAAAGACCAAGGTCACCTTGAAATCTTTATGCGCTGGTAGCACACATCCACCTAGACAAAATTAAATCATCAAATTTGTAAAGTTTTGTCTGAAACATTTTTCCCTACAGCGAACAGTTCAGGAAATAATTGCCGTGGGACGTTTTAAATCGGATTGCCCCAGTGTTTTCGCAGAAATCGCTTACCCCGTGACATCAGTGCTCTATCATACGCAGAATTTTTTGCAAGAGAGACTGGAAATTCTGATGAACTCGCATCTCACGGTGGGTCTCTTTGCAAAAATTTGCCCGAGATTTATTACGACACGCGTGACACGGGATCTCTTTTTCGAATAATTCCCCCGTGAGGAGATTTACGGTCGGGGAAGAGGACTTCCGGTCCTTCGCAAGAAACTTCGCGGAACATGCAAATTCAATCTCATCCGCGAGATCGAAGCTACGTCGTTCCGCGCGACGTCGCCGGGAAGAAAAAGAAAACGTCTCCCAACGTTATCGATTTGTTAAAAATTTCTCCGACCAATTGTCGACCTGTTATTTACCAAAACAACGAGCATTAGCACATTTCGACGAACGGCCTTCCGTGAACGGTTGGTTCACGAAGAAACTCGCGTGACGCGCGCATCTTTTAAGCTGGAAACTGCCGAATCGATTCTCGTTCAACGTAACGACGCTGCGTATTTGCCGACTCCGGCAAACCGTGTGCTTTTGCCAGACATTCTGCTTCGTTGTTTGCCGACGACCATCGCCGAAATCTCCGAGGCAATTTAACCCTTTGCGCTCGACTATTTCCTGCAAGGGGACATTATATACTTAAATTGAGCAAACAGCTAAAACTGTGAAATTTTTTTATAATCGCTGATAATTATAATAAACGTAGATACGATGCTGTATGATATAACATAATACAACGACGTGAGAGGAACGATAAAATTTGAAAAAAAGAAATTCTTGAGGGTAGAGTCAATTGACATTCGTTGTCATCGAGCTCTATTGTTGGAATAATTCGGGATAATTGACATAAACTAAACTTCTTACTGCTTCTTACGTAAAGTTTACAAAAAGGAAATTTTTCAAGTGATTACGAAGAAATTATGTGTAACTTCTATACACTATACTTGGTGATTGCTTTAAACGAAGTCACATTTTAGCGAATAAAATTTCATGCTAAATATCATTTGAACAGGATGATTATTTCCAACGCTAGATCGTTTTATTTCAAGTGATATTTTCATTCACTGTTTCGTAAATAAATTGCTGATACAAAAAAAAAAAAAAAATAGATGATACAAAAAATGTTCGCATCATTGTAGCAAAAAGTTAACATCATGTGGGTGATAAAATCATAATTTTTAATTTTTGAGGCAAGAAAAGATGTAACCGTGTTCAGTAGAAAAATGAGTTTTTGATAGTAAATTATTTTCAACTTAAATTATCAAACAATAATGTAATGATAATATAGTAAGTTACTAAATTATTCTGGAGAAACAGCTACTTTATTTATATAAAAATATCACAGCTACTTTATTTATATAAAAATATATACTGTAACGGTCGTTTGAATAAATTATTTTGAAGAAACAGCTACTTTATTTGTATAAAAATATCACAGCTACTTTATTTATATAAAAATATATACTGTCACGTTTGTGAAGTATGTTGGAAAACAATTTAAACGAAATTATGTGAGATTCAGAGACTTCGTTCTATGTTTTCTAAATACTTGAGGGATACAAGAAATGTGCAAAAATTTCTACTTTGACAAGCTGAAAGCACGTCCGTGTAATAAACTTAACAAAAGAAATAAAAAACAAGAGACAGAATGATAGAAAACAAGAACATGGAAGAAATGATAAAAGCAAAAAAAAAAAAAAAAAAAAAAAAGAAAAAAAAAAAAAAAAAAAAAAAAAAAAAAAAAAAAAAAACAGGATAACTAAGGAGTTGATCAAATCGCCAGCCAGATATCTCCGTTGGTAATGCAGGATTTGATAACCTCGCTTTTTTCCAGAGAACCGCGAGGGACATTCCACGACTGGAATTCATCCCAAGTTTTGTCGTTTCGTCAAGCTTCTTTGAGCGTGACTGACCTCGAGCACGTGAGCTAAAAGAACGTTCCGAAGGAATTCCGCGTTTCTCGGTTCCGACCTAAATCTCGGATCTAGGGGCAACCTTGACACGACTCGAAGAAGAAATCCCTCGACCAAGATTCACTCGGAGGCTCTGACGTCTCTCGTCGAGTCTCTCCCGACACGATTGGCTCTCTCGAATAACCCGAAAAACTCTACGTGACAAAGAAGAACGAAACAACGGCGGAAAGGAGGAGGAAAATGGAAAAAAGGAGAAGGAAGAAGGAACGAAATAGAGATGCAAAGGGATGGAACCGGATATCACCGGGCTCGCCTTGCCCGCTGCATTGGGATTTGTGTCACGCGTGCCCGGTATAATTTATACGATGTAATCGAGTCACGTTCGTTCGGCGAACAAAACTAACGAGACCTGCAGCTGCTAAAGCATACCGTTGGCTCTACGGAATGGCGGAACGCTAACCATAAACACGAGTCGACTCTCCGTGCTCGTTCGAAGTTCGGGGATATCTCTGAAGGGAGAAAGAGTCGAGTCGTTCTCGGCTTTGACCGACCGACGTGTCTAATTCCCTTTTTGCGTGACGAAAAAAAAAAAAAAAAAAAAAGAAAAAAGGAAAAGAAAAGGAAGGCGGAAAAAACGCGCGATGACTGGAATCACTGGTGATTTCTTTGAAACACGCGAAAATACAGGGCGAAACTTGATCACGTTAACGTGCTGCTTTTGAAAGTATAAGAAACTTTGTTGAGAAAAGTTCTTTGATACAAAGGAGGCCATAATATGGGGATTTTGTAGCTGGAGAAGGTTTCCTCTCGCTTTTTTAAATCTTATATCGTTTATATTGTTTATTTATTATTTGTATCCCTTTTTTCTTAAATCCATCTCTATGTTGTCTGTATACTGCATTATGTTGGTTAAAATGTATATAATTTTTCGACATATATAGGTTGGTAGTTTTTATTGCAGAAAATGTCGAGCTGCATCGATCAATGGAGCGAAAGGCGCATCATTCCACTTAAAAAGGTGAAGGTTACTTTGAAATGATCTTGAACCCCTTCGCCTACGAAAAAAACTGCTGTAAAAACTATAGAAAACTACAAATATAAAACCTACAAGAAACACTATAAAAACTATATAAAATTATCGTTCCATTATGACTCACTCTGTACCAAACAGTTTTTGTTAACTGATTAATGTTTATTGTCGATGCCTTCAAAAACAACAGAGACATTCAACACGTGATCCAAGTATTAAACTATTAAACGAAACAATGGAGCAAAAGACACATCATTCCACTTGGAGTGAATGTTACCTTCCAAAAAACAAGAAGGTGAAAGTTACCTTGAAACGATCTTGAATCTCTTCATCTACCCCTTCGTCCAAAAAAAAAAAAAAAAAAAAAACTATATAACTACAAATATAAAACCTATAAAAAAGACTATATAAAGTCATATTTTGCTAATCTACCAAAGTTTTTTGTCGACGTCTTTAAAAAACAAGGTAGACATTCAACATGTGATCCAAGTATTAAACTATTAAACGAAACAATGGAGCAAAAGACACATCATTCCACTTGGAGTGAATGTTATCTTCCAAATTACAAAAAGGTGAAGGTTACTTTGAAACGATCTTGAACCTCATCTACCCCTTCGTCCAAAAGAAAACTGTATAACTATAAAACCTATAAAAATATAAAACCTATAAAAAAGACTATATAAAGTCATATTTTGCTAACCTACCAAAATTTTTTGTCTTTAAAAAACAAGGTAGACATTCAACACGTGATCCAAGTATTACATTTATGGACACTGGCCGTTCGCGGAATGTTTGCAAACCTTTTTGTACACGCGATAACCGCGAGAATGCTATTCTTCGTGTAAAAAAAAGAAAAAAGGGGGGGGGGGAAGAAGAAAAGAGATCGGTTTGCAGATCGTCGTCGAAATACATTTGAAACGAATAGTTGTCGAACGAATAGCTATCGAAACGAAAATCTGCGCGAACGTCAATCACGTACAATCGCGGTGGGAAAAAGTACTCGCGCGAGTCGTTCGATTTCCATCGAGAACCGGGAGAGAAAGGATCGGATTTTCAATCGTTGCCGCGTTCGTTAACGCGAACTGGTTAAATTGCGAGCTACTGGTGTCGCGGTGCGCCCCGGCGAATTTACCAGGGATAATATCGTGTAATTCGTGGGGCACGCAACAGAGAGAGAGAGAGAGACACACACAGACAGAGAGAGAGAGAGAGAGAGTTGTGGTAAATTGACCGTCGATGTAACAGTGTACAAGGTCGGCCGTGAGTTGAACGACTCTAATGGAAGATGGGCGTGAACCAGCCGATAAAATCGCGCCCCGTCGAATTAACACCTGCAAACGAAACGTGCACAATACACATTTCGGAATCGTGTTTCACGATCGATTATCTAGAGCCCGGGCTAAACTTGTCGACTTTCGACCGACAAGTAATCACGAAACTGTGATTTTTTTTCTCTTGAAAGTGTTTTCACTCCTGGAGACCTCTTCTGTTTCATTCTTGAGTAGATTATTGAATGAACTGTTAATTAAACGAATAATTGTATTTTTTGTAATCTTGTAAATTGAAGATTTTTTGTGGTTTCTTTTTGGGAAATGTGTTCACTCCAACTAATCTTTCATCCTTGACTAATTTAATAAAACGAATGATTGTATTACGTGTACTGTTTCAAGATTTATATAATTCTCTATACCACGAAACTGTGATTTTTTTTTTTTTTTTTTTTGAAAGTATTTTCACTTTTGGAACTTGTTTTTTTTTTTCATCCTTGTGTGAATTATTAAATGGTTACGGTTCAAAAGTTTGTATAATTCATTAATATCTCCTTGCGTTCGAAGATGCGACAGAGATTTTATTTCCATTCATCTACTCGGTGTAAATTAAACATTCATTCACTAAAATTGAAAGTTCACGTAGGAGATTACATACAATATACTTGAACGATTGCCAAATAAGGAAAATTAAAGAATATTTCTGGAGATAAAATTACGTTTCATTAGAAAGATAATATGCACGTTTTATTACACGTTGTTCAATTAGTGATTGCTAAAAATTTCAACGAAATGTATGAAGGTTATGGCAGGATATGACGGTCGTTTCATCGAAACGATGTCTGCGGTAGCCTGTATATCTCCGTGCGGTTTTATTTAAAGCAATTTTTTTTTAATTTCACGTTAAATTGTACAAGAGAGACTAGCTTAAAATATCAATTTTTTAAGAAATTACAACTACATGTACGTATGTGATTTTCGTTTTTCAATTTTCATCTCTTTCGTTAATAAAAAAAAAAGAAGAAAAAATACACAAATTAAAATTTCACTTCGCCAGGTATTAAATAACAGCCTTGAAAATATTACCAAAAACTTTTGTACAAATTTTATACGAATTTCAGATATTCCTGGTAAAAAAAATACATTACGTTACCATACGCTCTGAATTAATTATTTTTCTAGAATATTCTAGAATGTTTAGAGAAAAATCGTAACAACAGAATGTACGTAACAATTTTTGGAAACTCGATTTTTCCCACTTTGTCAAAGGATCGTTCTCCTGTCGGATCCGCGTATAGTTCCAAATCCTGTTCCAAAACAAGCTTGAACCAATCAGGTACCAATAATACACAACGAAATTTTCGGTTTAAAATGACATTGTTTGCATAAATCTTGAGACGTACGCGTGACATACATCCGTTAGAAAAGAACGAAGACAACAAGGGATTGAATTCTTTCTCGAAATCGTGTCGTTCTCGCAACGACTCGGTAAAATGAGACGGACCGAGAATTGAGATTGATGGCAACGTATCGTTCCAATTCGCGCCGTTTAATCGCCATTTTTCTCCCCCCAAAATATAACACGACGCTCGCAAAATAATACATCTCCGCGGGAAATTAACGTCACCGTGGAGATATTAAATGGATATTAACCAACGTGAAGCGATCACGAAACACCAGCCACGGGGCAATGAATTTTAAATCGGCGTGATCGATGCTTCGACGAACGGAACAACACGAAGATACCCGGGATCGATCGACCAGTGGAAAAGTCGCCCGCGCGAGGTCAGAGTGATTTACGTTACCGATGATCCACCGCACGTGTTAGTTGATCTCATTTACGCCGTTCTCTCAGGTCAGCTCGCGGCTATCGATCCTCGGTCTGGCTGAATATTGGCTGCGTCGATGGACTACCTGCGGCTTGATTTATTGGCCAACCACCGTTGCTCAAACCCGCCCAGTCGCGTTCGGATCGCCTGTCGAAAATCAACTATCGAATGTCTTCGCAACTGTCGAAAGATTTCGTTAGCGGATTTTCGCGTCGTAGAAAACTTTCACCGAATCATAGGAAAATCTCGGATAAAAATCGGAGAAACTTGGAGGATTGAATCGAACGAACGACTGCTACCTACTATTCGACGTGACGCGTGGCGCGCTTTCATCCGTCGCAGCGTCGTGCGCGTCGGTATCATTATTTTCTCAGTAGTTTGCTCGGAGAGTTGCAAAAGCGGAAATACGAGTCAAGTATGAAGCAGAAAGCCGGCCTATTGGGAAAACCACGTCGCCCGAGAGTCACCGATGCGTTAACTCTGTTTGGGCATAGGTTGAATGGGGGAGTGAATGTGTCGCGTCGATTTCCACGATATCAGATGGAGCTGAATCACACGAGCTTGAATCACACATCACATTCGTGTTTTATCTTTCGGAGAATATTCCAATGTAATTCTCTAATGTCATTCAGAAAAATGATCGTCAGTTCCCTGCTATTTTTTTCATAAAATAGCGTTAAATAAAATAATAAGTGTTTATTGTTGTTGTAGGAAACTTTTATACATTTCCTCTTCTTTTTCTTTTTTTTTTTTATTCCAATATTGGAGAATATTCCAATGTAATTTTCGAATATCTTTCAGAAAAATGATCGTCACTTCCCTGCTATTTTTTCATAAAATAGCGTTAAATAAAATAATAAGTGTTTATTGTTGTAGGAAACTTTTATACATGTCCTCTTCTTTTTTTTTTTTTATTCCAATATTGGAGAATATTCCAATGTAATTCTCTAATATCTTTCAGAAAAATGATCGTCAGTTCCCTGCTATTTTTTCATAAAATAGCGTTAAATAAAATAATAAGTGTTTATTGTTGTAGGAAACTTTTATACATTTCCTCTTCTTTTTTTTTTATGTCTTTTCCAAGTCACGAAAACGCTCGAAAAGTTAAATTCATTACATTCATTACAGTGTTATCGTTTGTCGTTAATAATGCGATTTTCGTCGCACGCAGAAGGGAACGTATCCTGTATCTGCAAAGTTAAAACCGATTTGTTTCCATTAATTTTCGCAATTATAAAATTTCGCAATTACAAGAGTTTCTGGCCCGATTGAAAGTTCCTCGATGGCGAGATAAAAGCGCGCCGCTCGTTTGAATCGATCGAGTTATGAGTGGCGAAACGCTTGCTGCTTTTTTTTTTTTTTTATAAAACAACGTTCTATGTTTATTGTTGCAAAAAGCTTTTATATCGTTGTCATACCTTTTTCAAATGGCGACAACTTTCTGAAAGGCGAAATTCACATTTCACTGTGTCTTGACTGGATAGTACTATCATTTTCAATCTATCGTTCGATGATAAAATTAAAATACGTTGTCATTAATTTTTGCAATTATGAAATTTCGAAATTACAGGAGTTTCTGATCAACGCGCAATCGATTGGAAGTTTCTCGATGACAAAATGAAACTCGTGTTGACAGAATCGATCGAATTATAATAATCAACCCCTCGCGATTTTTTACACTTTTTTTAACTTTATATTTATCATTATAAAATACTTTTATATTTTTCATATCTTTCCAAGTCTTTTCTCAGCATTCTTTAACGTGCAGTATTATAATATTATTATAATATTATCTTATTATTATATTACTATTATTACTCTTATTATATTACTATTATATACTTATTATTATAATAAGTATATTATTATTATAACTTTATATACTATTATATAGTTATTATAATACTATTATAATACTATTATATACTATTATATATTATATATCTTGTAATATTATATATCAGATTATAATCGTTTGACGATGTTACACGCGGCAGAACATAACCTATATTTGCAAAATTAAAACCGGTTGGTTTTTAGTCTTAATTTTTGCAATTATAGAATCTCGTAATCACGAGAATTTCTGATCAATTAATTCGACCGAAAGTTTCTCAATCGCGAAATAAAAACGTGCTACTCGTGTTGACAGAATCGATCGAATTATAATAATCAATCTCTCGCGATTTTTTATTTTTTTTAACTTTATATTTAACATTATAAAATACTTTTATATTTTTCATATCTTTCCATCGAATTATAGTAATCAACCCCTGGCGACTTTTTTACAATGCTCTGCATTTATTATTATAAAATATTAATTTTATATTTTTCAACGTTTCCGCAGTATTATCGTCTTTAATCTTTACACGCAGAAGAACATAACCTACAATATATTCGCAAAGTTAAAACCGATCTGTTCTCGTTAATTCTCGCAATTACAAGTCTTTTTCTCTTCCTTTTTTTTTTATTTCCCTTTTTTTCACAAAACCTCTAATTGGAAAAATTACAAAATTACGAAGTTTCGATCAAACATTTCGCAATTACGAAAGTTTCCGATCGACGCGTAATATCCGCTTTCCGCGAAAGTTCCGCGAAATAAAAGCGAAATAAAAGCGTGCAGCTCGCGTTGACAGAATCAATCACCGTCGACTGTCGCTGTTCTCCTCCCTCCCCCTCATCGAAAAAAATCAGAGAGAATTAATTGCTCTGCGGAGTGTGTGGCTCGTCCGAACGAGTTTCGCACGTGGCCTGGACGAACTACGGTCGTCAGAAAGTTTGGAAATCCTACGTTCGAAGTTCCCTCTCAGGAATCGGTAGATCTCGAGGATATCTAGGGGGATCAGACGTCAGACACAAATTCCAGAACAGAATGGCGGTTAGCCGAACCTGTTTGCGAACTTTAGCGAAACATAGACGCCGGGAGGGATTTTCGCCGAGCGAAATAAAATTCCACCGATCTCCGTCAGCGGTCTCCCATCCGTCCACGGAGTTTCCTGCTCGCAACGATCTCTCCTGGTGAAAGTAATCAAACTCGCGCGGTCGCGTGATCTTCCACCCTCTTCGTGGCGCGAATTAACCCGCTGACGTGGAGAAACGTGTTTCCCAAGGATTATTGGATTGTTAATTTGTCATATTTTGTTAATTATAGTTTGTAATTAATTAATTTTGTTTATAATTGCGTCGTGTTTATTACAGTTCGTGGTGTAAATATGAGAGTAGAAAAATTATCTTTGACCTGACAGAGAAAAAACGTCACACGTTTCCCGAGGATTATTGGATTGTCAATTTGTCATACTTTGTTAATTATAGTTTGAAATTAATTAATTTTGTTTATTTTGTTTATAACTGCATCGTGTTTATGACATCTCGCGGTGTAAATACAAGAGTAGAAAAATTATCTTTCACCTTCTTCGTGGCGCATAGAAAAAAACGTCACGCGTTTCTCAAGGATTATTGGATTGTCAATTTGTCATATTTTGTTAATTATAGTTTGTAATTAATTAATTTTGTTTATAATTGCATCGTGTTTATTACAGTTCGTGGTGTAAATATGAGAGTAGAAAAATTATCTTTCACCCTCTTCGTGGCGCGTATTGACCTGACAGAAAAAAAACGTCACACGTTTCCCGAGGATTATTGTCATGTTTTGTTAATTATAATTTGTAATTAATTTATTTTGTTTATTTTGTTTATAACTGCATCGTGTTTATGACATCTCGCGGTGTAAATACAAGAGTAGAAAAATTATCTTTCACCTTCTTCGTGGCGCATAGGAAAAACGTCACGCGTTTTCCAAGGATTATTGGATTGTTAATTTGTCATATTTTGTTAAGTATAGTTTGTAATTAATTTTGTTTATAATTGCGTCGTGTTTATTACAGTTCGTGGTGTAAATATGAGAGTAGAAAAATTATCTTTCACCCTCTTCGTGGCGCGTATTGACCTGACAGAGAAAAAACGTCACACGTTTCCCAAGGATTATTGGATTGTCAATTTGTCATATTTTGTTAATTATAGTTTGTAATTAATTAATTTTGTTTATTTTGTTTATAATTGCATCGTGTTTATGACATCTCGCAGTGTAAATACAAGAATAGAAAAATTATCTTTCACCTTCTTCGTGGCGCAGAGAAAAAACGTCACGTTTCCTAAGGATTATTGGATTGTCAATTTGTCATATTTTGTTAATTACAGTAATTAATTAATTTTATTTATAATTGCATCGTGTTTATGACGTCTCGCGGTGTAAATATAAGAATGGAAAAATTATCTTTGTCAAGTTTACGCAAATGTTGAAAATATCAGTTTTTTGGTCGTATCGAATTTCATTTATTTCGCATGTCGTTGCACCATTTCCTCTTGTTTTCAAAGAACGTTCGTTGCTCGAAGAATTTTTCCACGAATAATTCTTCATTTAGAGCGTTTTCATATGTGTTTTATATGTATTACACGCGATTTGGTAAAATTTTTCGCGTGCCATGAAATTTGTACTAATTTGTAGATTCTGTCATTTTTATCTTCCCTAACCTATTACGGTTAGGAAAAATAACTGTATAATGGAACCTTTTTTCATACTACAAAAATTTTGTTAAGTTTTGTTGGCAAGGTATTATTTTAATTAATAGTAATTAAAATAACGTAAAATAATTTACGTATTAAAAACATCCTCGCCAATGGAAGAATAATTTCGAGAAAGGGTTGTTAAAAGAACGGGGATCTGCGGCAAAGTTTTTCAAATTAAGAGAAAGTTTTTAAAAGAAGGAACAGACTAAAAAAAGTAGGCGACGTCCGATGTTCGATAAAATAGTGAAAACGAAATTCTTCTTCGTGTTTGAAGACAGTTTGAAAGGCTATTTGAATGCGACAGGCCGAACGTCAGAAAAACTTCGATTATCCGATCGCTGTCACTCTTACCGTTCGACTTCTAAAAAACGATTGACTTGGTTTGACAATGGTACGAAGCTCCCCTTTGTCCCCAGTTTGGAAAGCACCGAGCATCCATCGTTCGATTTCAGAGAGTAAACTTTGATTTGAGACTGGGAATCTGGGAGAAGGATTAGAACCGAGACGCCTTCGATACGAATTTACAGCGGGTAGGATCTCTCCGTGTCGCAGTCTCTCGACAGGGATGTACACGAGGGATTGCTCGTGTCTCAATCCTAATTCGACACCGGCTCGGTAAACGAGAACCCGGCCACGACGATCCTATTCTCCTTGCGATCGTCGACGTTTGATATCGATGACAAAGGCAAAAAGCACACGGTCGAAAGTTGTGCGTACACACGAGCTGCAGCTGGTGCCAGCGTGTTAAAGTTCAAGAGTTTAAGCCTCCGCCACGTCGCCGGGACAATTTGGAATTTACCCACCCCCGCCCTCCGAAAACGAGCCAGGCGAGCGTGCAACACTCGCCGTTCAACAGTTTCCGTGTGTAGTCCCTCCGTTCGTTCCAGGCTTTGTTTAATTCAAAGCTACTCTCCCGAGTGCCTCGTTAACGAAACGCTCTAATTACCGTCGTTTCAACTTTCGTCGTTCGAAAAGAGAGAGAGAGAGAGAGAGAGAGAGAGAGAGAGAGAAAAATGAAAGGAAACAGGACCGAAACAGAGAATGAATTCGTGGATTCTCTTGGACTCTGCTATTGACAGATTGGTTGTTGAGAGCCGCGGGACGGGAGAGAAGCGATCTTGATGATACGAGTGTAAACAGCGACGAATTAATCCCGAATTAGTGGCGAAAAGGCGCGAAAAATGGGGAAGATTCGCGTGGTACGCAAATTTCACGGATAACACGACGCTTCCATTTGCCTTCGCGGAACTCCATCTGTATATATCGATCGGCCGACCCGATCAAGGCTACAAGGTCCCCGACAGGAATGCTCCTACGGGAACAAATAATTCAGCGCGATGAACGCGGATGGAAAACGAAGTGATCCATCGGGATGAAACTGTACGAAACTCTTTAACCGGATGATTAAAACAGTCTCCGGGCCTCGTTTCAACGTTCCTCCCACGCGAGAATGTTTCCATTCTCGACTGAGATCCGGTCGTCGATGACTGATGGTTTCATTGGTGGAGGAGGAAATTTGTAAAATTATATAAGTCGAGGTGCGAACTGAGATGACTGATCAATGTGTCATTTTTCAGTCGTGCGATGTAGTTAAAATTACGGAGTATTTCACGTGGATTCGTTTTATGGGAACAAAAATAAATGATCTGTCAGTACAGGGTGGAAAGAAAAGTTTGTCCGTGGCTATGATAGATCGAACATCTACACTCTTAATTGTGATATGTGTAAAGAATCTGCGCAAAATTGACCTTGACCTTGAATTTCAAGGTCAGAGTTTTTATTTATCGTACTTTACTCATCACGAAGGTAAAACTTTTCCAAGGAAAAATGGCGAGAAAGATTCTTCATCATTTGACACTGCGGACTCGCGAGTGCTAACAGCGACTTTATAGTTCTGAACGCTTGGACGTCCATTTTACGTAAATTTTGTATTAGACTATTCGTATTTCACTAATATTTGATTCATCATAATTGTAGCATCAGAGTCAAAATAATCTAATTGTTAACATTATTCGAAATATGAACGTAGAAATGCCACGTGCCCGAAACCATAAAGTCGCTGTTAGAACGCACGCGTCCGTGGTGTCAAACGATTCAGAAACATTTCTGCTACTTTTCCAAAGAACTTTTTTAGGTTGCTTTAAGAAAAATTTCATCCTCGCAAGAAAAAAACAAGTTTCTTTACCTTGAAATTCAACTTCCATCGAATTATAGAATCATCCAGCTACGCACAAACTTTTCTTTCCACCCGGTGGACGTGTATAATGTTTGACAGACAAAGTTTGACTAGACTTTTTGTTGATATAAAAAGCAAAGTTTATTGCCTTGCATTTATCGCGAGCAATGTACTTTCTGAGAGATGCAGGCTGACGGAAACCTTCTCAAGTGTAGATCGCGATTCAGCTTCTACTCGGATAGCGTAGCAAAAGGGTTAACAAAGTGCAACAAAAGAAACCATACGGAGTTTCAAACGTCCGTTCCAAAGTTCCCAGCGATTAAGCGTTGTCGAGAGATCTATTATCCGACGGAGCACGGGTAGCAGAACATCATTTCTCTCAGGGCGTTGAGATAACGAGGTATCCTTAATCCACGCGCGTTTACTTGACATGAACTTGAAGGGCTTATGCTGATTAGCAAACATACGGTACCGAGTTTCGAGTACGCTAATCAAAGTTAGGGCAACGTCGCGACACACGGTGCCGCGTCGTAGATCCCTCGCCGCGTTTCCAAACGTACGTCTACCACCGTGCGTTGGGAATTTCGCGTGTTGTAAACACGCGGATCCCCTCGAACCGCATACGCAATTAATTCGATATTAAACGGCGAGAGAATTCGAATCTATTGCTACCGAGTGCCGCTGAAGGTAGACGACGTTTCGACGTCGCTGATGAATAGACGAGAAAATTAATCGCGCCTCGCGGGGCGAGCGTTTAATCACAAAACGCTAGAAGAAGAAGAAGAAATACACAACCCTGCCCTGACTAGTTTAATTAACGTTTTTAATCGTAACGCGCGCGCGCGCCAGCGACGTCGTCATGCAAAACAAACGTCGGCGCTGCCTCCTCGTTAATATCAGTAACAAGAGCGCGTGACGTCTTTCTGGTGGCTAATCTGAGTTAATTACGAAACTATGATGTATAATCTGCTTAACAAAGACCGTGTATCCACCAGTCGGATACAAATTGCCGGGGTAATTTCTAGCCAGCGAGAATTTTTCGCTTAACTGTATTATATTACGCTTACGTTTTACGCTTGAGACGCCATTTGACCAACGCGCTTCTAATTTTACGCGCTTCTTTAATTACTTATGCACCGGGTTTCAGAGCCCCTCCCCCCGAAACAATCGAAGTCTTAGAAAGATGTGTTTCGAGTGAAATTCAGTTTGTCTCGAAGTAGGCATCTTACGATGACTCTGTTAATCTCCAAGATTTCGTTTCCTTTCACATATATGCTCGACTTTGGAACGAAAATATTGATATGAATAAATGAAGGAAAATATCTGTCAACGGTAGGAAACAACTGTATGAAAATATTCTACGTATAAGTCATTATAATTGAAATTGAATAGATCTGTGCAATTATGTTTCTCTACGAACAGAAATTAATATTCTGACGGGAATGTTCGTCTGAAACACTTTTGGTTGGTTAACGAAACTATTAATATAAATAAACAGATGAAAGTCATCAATATTTTAGAAATATTCTAGTAAATTCTACGTGTAAATTATTATATATTAATTGAAATGAGTGGATTCGTATAATTATGTCTCTGTCCAATTTTGGCAAGAGTTATGGTTTAAGCATTTATAGAAAACAAAAGTCTGAAATGAGTCGTGCTGACAAGTATCGATTGTGACAGTGTTAAAGTAATAAAATTGCGCAATTATTGAAAATATTCCTTGCGTGCGACTGCGATTTCAAATATCCCAAAAGAAAGTGGAACTTCAGACGAATAAGTTTGTACTGTGACGAATTCATCGACCTAAATTAAATTTTTTAAAATTTTTATTTATATTTTTAATGTAATTAAAATTTATTTAATTTTTCTATATTTTGTTTATCTATATTTATTTATATTTTATTTATCTATATTTATTTATATTTATTTATATTTTATTTATCTATATTCATTTATATTTATTTATATTTTATTTATCTATATTCATTTATATTTATTTATATTTTATTTATCTATATTCATTTATATTTATTTATATTTTATTTATCTATATTTATTTATATTTATTTATATTTTATTTATCTATATTTATTTATATTTATTTATATTTTATTTATCTATATTTATTTATTTTATTTATCCATATCTATTTATCTAAATTTCTTCAACGTCATTTATTGCAAACTTCTGTTCAAAACTTATTCGTCAAATAAGATACTAAGATTTCATTATTATCAAGAGTGTTTCGTCGATTTGATAAATCATAAATTAGGACGCGTCTTCTCAAAGTCTTCGAAATCTTTCTACGATAGAGTGAGGGACCTGAGAAACGTTCATCAAACATTCGTCTCTTAATATATTCATAAAAATTAATAGAAAATGTCTACGACTGCGCCTAACTGTAACAGCCGCTAACAGTTACGAGGTTACGGTTCGTAATCGGCGCGAAAGTAATTCCCAGAGAATTCGATTCGGGTCTCGACTACCACCACTGTGCACCAGGTATGCAATTTAACTGAAACTGGACTTGCATCGGTTTTCAGATATCGCCGGCGGTTACCTGTGCTTTGTCGTCAGCATATTCGGAATCGGTGTGGTGACGGCGGTAATCGGAGACGTGGCATCCTACTTCGGCTGCACCCTGGGAATCAAGGACTCGGTTACCGCGGTGGCTTTCGTCGCTCTTGGTACCAGCATTCCCGGTAAGTCGAGCGTCACAACCAGCGTCATTTCCCCGTGCAAACGAAAGGCGGGAGGGAAAAAAAAAAGAAAAAAAAGAAAAAAAGGAAAATACGAAACAACCGAGTCCGCGGCAATTTCCCAACGAATTTTCTACATGACGAGTCCCCGACTAGCTATAACGTCGTTTCTCAATGGCTGAAGGGAAAAAAAAATAGGAGGGAGAGAAAAAGCGAGGCCAGCAATTAGCGGTAATTGCTGGCTGACTGTTTTACGCGTGAGATGTACGCGCCGTTTCAAGGACAGACCCGATGCCGAACGCTGGAACAACGGGGACAATTAAGCGATTACCTCTGCCTTCAACGATCCTTCGTCCTTGGGCGAAATGGATCGCAGAGGTTGTGCACCACGACGTAGAATAATTTTTTTCGACAGAGATCGAGACGAAACGAAAGCGAGGACTTTTTTTCATTTCGAAGCGGCCTCGAATTCTTCGAACTTTCAACTTTTCCAACTCTAATTTTTCCACACGGAATCCGATTGTGCGACACGGTAGAAATTTCGACTCTTCGTCACTTGACCTAACCCAAACCTTGAAACACGCGAAATTTGAGCGAAAATTGCGTCGTCTGTGGATCGAGGGAAGCACTTCTTTCGGATAGTGTGTTCATAATTTTTCTGATGGAAATCGAGACGAAACAAAACGAAAGTGAAGACTTTCAGAGTGACCTCGAATTTTTGATTCTTCGAAATCTAAATTTTCCACCCGGAATTGTGCAACACGGTAGAAATTTCAACTCTTCGTCATTTAACCTTGAAACAGGCAATATTTGCGCGTTCGTCGTCTGTGGATCGAGAGAAACACTCCTTTCAGACGGTGTGCTCCGATGTGACATAATTTTTCTGATGGAAATTGGAACCAAACAAAACGAAAGTGAAGACTTTCAGAGTGACCTCGAATTTTTGATTCTTCGAACTCTAATTTTTCCACTCGGAATTGTGCGACACTGTAGAAATTTCGACTCTTCGTCGCTTAACCTTGAAACAAGCGAAATTTGCGTGTTTGTCGTCTGTGGATCGAGGGAAGCACTCCTTTCGGACGAAAGTGTGCTCCAATGTGACATAATTTTTCCGATGGAAATCGAGACGAGACAAAAGTGAAGACTTTCAGAGCGACCACAAATTTTTGATACTTTGAACTCTAATTTTTCCACTCGGAATTGTGCGACACGGTAAAAATTTCGACTCTTCGTCATTTAACCTTGAAACAGGCAATATTTGCGCGTTTGTCGTCTGTGGATCGAGAGAAGCACTCCTTTCGGACGGTGTGCTCCGATGTGACATAATTTTTCTGATGGAAATTGGGATGAAACAAAATAAAAGTGAAGACTTTCAGAGTGACCTCGAATTTTTGATTCTTCGAACTCTAATTTTTCCACTCGGAATTGTGCGACACGGTAAAAATTTCGACTCTTCGTCATTTAACCTTGAAACAGGCAATATTTGCGCGTTTGTCGTCTGTGAATCGAGAGAAGCACTCCTTTCGGGCGGTGTGCTCCGATGTGACATAATTTTTCTGATGGAAATTGGGACGAAACAAAACGAAAGTGAAGACTTTCAGAGTGACCTCGAATTTTTGATTCTTCGAACTCTAATTTTTCCACTCGGAATCCGATTGTGTTCGACTCCGACAAATCTAGTTCCTCCGCGGAGGATTACTTAACGACAGGCGAAATTTGCGCGTGGATCGAGGGAAGCACTGCTCTGGAACTGGGAAACCGTCTTTGTCCAGAATCGCGGACGAAGCGGAGCGGTATCGGGGGATGAAAGCAGGAAGACGACGTTTCCAAAGCTGAATCCATTGGAACGATGCGACAAATCTTGCAGGAGATGGTGTCACTTTGCGGGACGTTCCGTCTGGCGTGGTCGAAATACGGTCTCTCTACGGTCTTCCTACAGTCTTCTTTCGCAACTCGAGTCGAGTCGACGGTCGACTACTAGTAAAAGAAAGTCACGCGGGGAATTGTTCGGCGCTGCATCTCGGGGAGAGACCTTCGGGAAGACCTCTGAAAGTTAAACAGGGAGGAGAAACGAGCGTCCCGTGCCCGATTCAATTTTTACGAGATTACGAGCCATTGATCTCGGCGTACAACGGGGACTCTTGAAAATTTCAATGCTCTAATCGTCGTCTAATCTCGTAATCGTCGCACGTAAATGTTCTTCTACGACGAAAACGGCACGTTCGAACACCTCCGCGGTAATTAGAGACTCGTTGTCACTTCGTTCGAACATTTAGATTTTTAAACTTCTGTCTGAAATAAATTTCAAACGAACTTCGACCTTAAAAAATTTCACGAGTTTTACAAGCTTCTTGTCGAGCCCGATGAGAGTTGGCTTGGAATCGAAACGAGTGTTCGCGTCGCGAAGTGAGAAAAGGCCCCCGGTGCCTTTCTTCGGAACCCGCGAATAAGAGAAATAAGTGGCCGGTGAACTTTCCTTTCCTTTCCTTTTGTCTTTCTTCTAATTAAAGACGAGGTTGATTTCGTGGCGCGTTTATGCGAAACGAATTGCCGGTATTCGAGAGAAAGAGAAAGGAGACCATTCAGCGGCTACGCTCGGACGCGTTTATTCGTCTAGACCGCGGGCGATGGAGGAGCAGCTCGGGGAAAAATCTGCAACACGGCCACGATGGTCAAGACGGCCTTTTTCAGCGCTGCGCCGGCCCTTTTGAATGAAATCAAGTATCAGCTTATTGTGCGCGAGAACGGAGGAAAGCCGCGATAAAGCGGGTCCCTTTTCAAACCAGCTTTTCAAACCGGCTGTTTTCCCTTCCCTTCGGGATTTTCCTCTTCCTTCTCCCACCGCCTCATTCCCCTCCTTTCAAGGCTCGTTTGTTCGCCAGAAAGCCCGTCCGGAAATTTCTTTCGCCGGGGCGAAGATGGTTTTTAACAAGCCCACCGGAGGCCGCGCGTGCGTCTATATTTATGACGGGAAGCGCGTCTTCTTGACGTTAATATCGAGTCAGACTCGCATTAACTCTGACAAGGGAACAGACACCGGGCGAATTTTTGAAAAATTTCCAAGCAACGTTATTTTTAAAGTTATTTCAGAAATAATCTAGTTGCAAAACGAAATTATCAAGTATTTTGTATAAATATTAAATTAATCGCTTTCCAATTGAATGATTCATTTGCTACTTCGTGTAAATACATTATTTTGATTATCATTGATTATTTCGTTTCTTTTTATTCACTTCGAAGAAAAAATTTTTAATTGCCAAGTAAATATTATTTATTCACAAATAATCAGTATTTTTCCCCATTATCTGCATAGCTTTCTCTTTAATCGACCAAACGAGCTATGCGCGTGCCATTAATTGAAATCCATTATTTGCCAAATACCAAAGAACGTTATTTCGAGACTAATGTTATTTGCCAATTATTATATTCGAAACAAAGTTCGCCCAAAGGTTTGGTTTCAACTTACTAGCGATGCATCGAAGACTAAATACCGCGGCCTAAATTTACTCTGTGTAAGGGAAACGTGCGTCGAATCTTCGATGATAGATGCCTCCTCTCCACCGTACGACGAGCGCGAAACCAGAATAATTACCAGACGACCGGGCCAACGATGGACCGCGAGAATGCAAATGAATGGGGACCTGGGTAGCTCTCGGTAGCTCGATAAAAGCACGGAAGATTAATTTATCGCGATAATCATACGCGTACCGACCGGGGGATCCCTGTTGACGTGCACACGCCAACGCACACAAACGCGGTGATAAACGCGTTTACACGCCGCTGCCCGTGGTTTTCACGCGACAATGCGTTACCAGGACGATTCTATTCGTTCTCCGCGTGACAACCGCGGCCTTGCCGTGGAAAACACAACCCGAGGTCGACGTTTATCCCCCGTGAAATTCCATTTCTCCTACTTTTTCTCGTTTTGTAATTTTCACGCGCAATTATTCACGCGATTAGGTTTGAAACCACTTGGCTCTCAAACAGCGCCTGAAGGCGCGTTTTAAAATTTACCCGCCATGGTTGCCCATGGGCGCCTAACTTACACCGGTACGCTGAAACAAGAGGCGCCTATGGGCCGCTCACTTCACACTGCTCGAATCGAACTGAAGGCGTCTATGTTACTTATGTTTAACCTCTTGCGCTGGAATGACGTACGTCACGCACGTCGAGAACGTTTTTGTTCCAAAGTTGTAATATTTCCTCAGTTTTAAGTATATTTAAGCAAAAACAAATGATATATTTGTTACTCCTCAGTAATTTCTATTTTACTCGGTGATATCGTACCGACGAGTTCGAAAAAAAAGCGACGAATTATTGTAGATGGTTTGGTCACTCGTTATGGTCCGCAATCAGTTGCCAGCGCAAGTGGTTAAGCCGTTCAAAAGAACTCTGTTAAAGAATGTGATTTTTCAGGGAAAAGAAATTCTGTTCGAGATTCTGAACGTTTCTAAATATTACTGTTCGTATTAAGGTTATATTTATTAAAAATATATTCCTAATATTGAGAAAATAATTTCAAGTGTATCGAAATATAACCCGGGCAAAACAAATGTTAAATTTACTACTTCGTAATAATTTCTATCCAGTGATATAACGATGAATTCAAAAAGAAAACGAGTTATTGTATACGGTTTGGTCACTCGTTATGGTCCGCAATCAGTTGCCAGCGCAAGTGGTTGAGCCGTTTAATAGAACTGTGTTGAAGAATGTGATTTTTCAGGGAAAGGAGATTCTATTCGAGATTCTGAACGTTTCTGAAATATTACTGTTCGTATTAAGGTAAAATATATTTCCAATACTGAGAAAATAATTTCAACGTATTAATTTCAAGTATATTGAAATATAACCCGGGCAAAACAAATATTAACTTACATTACTTCTTAGTAATTTCTATCCAGTGATATACCGATGAGTTCGAAAAGAAGACGAGTTATTGTATATGATTTTGGTCACTCGTTATGGTTCGCAATCAATTGCCAGCGCAAGTAGTTAATAAAACAAATTTTACGAAGTATGCGTTTAAATCGAGGGATAAAAATAGTGATAACGAGATTTTTCGTTTTGAGACAAAGGCATTTTCCGTCTGCATACACGAACATTGCAATAATTTGGAAAAATGCAAGATGCAAATGTATAAGTCTGTAGAAAACACACAGAAGAAAGGAAACGGATCACGAACGCAAGAAATGTAACATAGAATTATATATTGGCCCGTGTTTAAAATTGTATCATACCTTGCTAGATTATTAGATATATCATTAGAAATGAAGCTTAAAAGTTACTGTTACATTTTTACATTAGCACGCGCACTAACAATTCAATAGAGAAGACGAATAAATAAATAACGTTGGCCTAACACATTGCAATTCAGTGTTTTGATCATCTCAATATACTGTCTGAGAAACATTCGTTTTCAGTGTGGGTCGCGATTAAACTTTTATGTTACGTATGCTACGTGCAATACGTATCAAAGTTCACCGTAGCCAAGGGGTTAAATACGAAGTTTCGTTCATCATCGAAGAGCGAAGACTCGTATTCGTGTATACATCTCGTACGTTTTCGAAACGATCGAACCAGTAAACCCGAAAGTATGGTGCACGTGAAACGAACGCAAAATTACAGATCGCCTAAATGATTATTACTGGCGAGGTCGAATTTATCAAGCAGCCGTGGCAGCCAGCGCATGGCCCCGCCCTTGCTCGCTCGTCCCGTATTCAAGCCGGATTTTAGGGGTTACTATATAAGGTGATATGCGGCAGAACTAGAGCCAAGCTTGGTGATAATTTATTGCGTCCAGCCTTTGTGAGCTCGAACAATGCTCGTACCTCGAGGTCGCGCGCCAACCTCTCTCTCGCTATCCCTCTCGTCCGATAGAACTAGACGAACCTTTTCGCGTTATCGCGCGAAGATTACCCATCGCTGTTAACGACCCAGAACACGTCTTTACGAGGACACTTTTATCCAAAAGAAAACAGCAACTTTGACGATTTCGTAATGTATTAATAAGCGGGTGTTATAAAATTCTTTTAAAAAGCATCGCTTTCACGGAGGAACAAACGTACACCTAATTTCCAATAAATTTCCAATAAATTTTTATTAAATACTATATAATAGTATTTATTAAATATAAATTTGTTATAAATTATAATTATATCTTATATTTTATTATAATAATATTTATGTAAATTAAATATAAATTTGTTAGATATTATATAATATTATATAAATTAATATTATATAATATTATATAATATTATATAAATTATAATTATAGCTTATATTTTATTATAATAATATTCATGTAAATTAAATATAAATTTGTTAGATATTATATAATATTAATTTGGTTGAATGAGTGGGATATTAATTGACACTTCGTTATTTAGAAGCAAGTACTTCCAATTGTTTCTATTTGGATAAATAATACTACAATCTCCCAGAAGTGACACTCAAAGTGTTGAAGAGAAATCACACAGCGAGAAATCTGGCCTCGTTTCAAAGCGTGAAGCTTCAACAATCAACAAACAAAATAGATTTATTTTTCACAATAATGCTACACAATAATCCTACGATACTTTCGTTTAAATGTTTGAATTTTGAATATTTCGTTTGAACGTTGAAATATTTTTTTATGAAAATGTTACAGGTCCAAACGTTGAAAAATTTTGTTCACTGGATGTCCGAAACCACCATGAATTTCAAGACTCAAGTCTCCCTCTGCAAAAGTTACTGCAAGATTTTTGTTTGCCAAGTTATTGAACTTTGAATACTGGTGTTAAAAGACAAAAATTCCAAAAATTCCAAGAACTTTGACGAATTTTCGGATGTATTCAAAGTTCGATAACTAAACGAAAAGAGATTGGACAGCAAGTTTTAGAGAATCATTATAAAGGGAAAGCTTGACTCTTGAAATCCACAGTGGATTCAGTCACGAAAAGAATTTTTCAACGTCCATTGAGAGACGTTTGAATTTGTAACATTTTCTTTTCCCCCCACTGTATGACATAAATACATTTTTGTGAAAAATGAATCCAGGATTGTCAAAGTAGAAAGTTTCACGCTTTAAAAGCAGATTCATCCTTGTGTGATTTCTTAACAGTTTAAATATCGAATGTTGGAAATTTAATGTACGTGAGACACTGTGGCCAACGACGATCTCTTTGCAAACTTAACCTAAACAATTTGTCCACCGTGTATACTCGTCGTAATAACATTCACTCGCAATAAAACACTTACGTATTTATCGATGGACCGCAGTTTAGATTTCTACGCATTTTCAGAAAATTTAAAGGCTCGAAATTGCACAGAATGCCAGTGTAGGGTAAACAAAAATTTCTTCCCATCTATTTCAGAATATAAGAAAAAATTAATTTTGTTAAATTTAAGTTAAGAATATAAGAAATGGTACAAGAAAAAATTAATTTTAATAAAATTTGAAGTTCAAAGGTGACTTTTTATATTTCAAACATCAGTAAGAAAGAAATTTTAAAAAATGTGTAATAAAAAAATTGCGGGTTTATTTTAGTAAAAAGCGATGTTTGTCCCATCTTATGTTACGAAGAAAATGCAATGCGATGCTTCTTATAATGTCTGACACGTGTCAAACAATTTTCAATGGAGATTCTACCCTTTAAATTACAATCAAATATGAATTACTTCATTGCACGACCTCGCACGGCACTTTTCTAAATGCGACTTCAATGTTTCGGAAAATTGAAGAGATTCTCTCAAGCGGAGAGCTCGACTTCCACTTTGTTTACTCTTTGAACGTTAAATCGTTTGAGAACAGTCCAAAGATCATCGACGTGAGAGAAACGCAGTTATTAAAGACTTATCCGCGAAACACGGGTAATTCGATCCTTCCATCTCGACAACTTTTATTTAGCATCGAATTTATAGCCGGCCTTGATCGTTCGCCTACTCGTCGTCAAACGAAGGAAAGCAACCGAATCGAGGTTATCCAATTTTATGCAGCGCCGAAGCGCGGAAACGGTCGTAACGATTCGCAAACTTCGATCAATTGTCCTGCCTCCTGTTCGTTCCCGATTGAAAACGGGGCAAAGGGAGGTGGAAGACGGAACAAGATTTTCGCATTTCCATTACCAATCTTTGCCAGCCGAATTATTAAGAAGTCTCATAGCTCCTGAGCCCGGCTCCTTGGAAAATTAAACGCCTACTTCCAATCGTCTTCGGCGATTCAATCCTCGAGATTTTTCAAACAACGAGAGAAATACTGACGAGTCGATGGACGAGAGAGACGCGGCACGATTGCCCAATTATTCCGCGATTGTTCCCCCTCGAGTGGCCTATCTCCTCCTTTGTCCGATATAAGATAGTATGACTAATAACAAATTAGTAATTACTATTGCTCCTCACACCAGACTATATAATCATGGAGGAAACGAAAAGGAAGAAACTGAAGATTAGATTGGCAAAAAGAGCGGTAGGGTATTGTTGGATGACCAATCCGGACAATATTGAATGTAGGCAAATACTGACAATAAACTAGCAACAGTCCACATAAAAGTGAACTGTGAATAGTTAGTCATAAGGGCAAGATCCAATAGTTGGTCATCTATGCTCCTTCCCCTTCCACTTGACGATGATAACCCAATANACATTCTAAATCATTATAGATTCATTCAATATCGCTAACTCATAAAACATTCTAAATCATTCTATATCGTTAAGAGCATTAGACATATATCGTTATTCTAAGACATTTTAAATCATTGTGTATCATCCTATTTCATACACGACCACAAAATTGTAAGGGAATAAATTCTTCTAAATTGTAAGCGTGTTGACTCCATTACACGGAATCCAACAGTATGAAGGAAGGATAGAAAGAGAAAGAGAGGGAGGAATAGTCAAAGAATGCGTAAAAGAAAGGAAATCAGGAAAAGGGAACCAAGAAAGAATAAGGGAAAGGCAAGATCACCTCAAAACGTATGGTTTTAGACAGATAGGAGTAGAACAATTGTGGAGAGAAGGGAAACCAGCAGGGAAAATACAAAAGCAAAGACAGTGGAATAGAATTCAGAAGATGAGATACAATTGGAAGTATAAGTATCTGGTAACAAGAGAATTACCAAAATACCTGAAGGAGAGAAGGAAAAATGGAGAGCAGAAGGTGATAGCACGATGGAAATGTCAATTGTGCGAGGATGAGGAGGGAACATTAGAGCATTGGAGAGACTGTAGAGAGATGGAGACAACATATGCAAATCTGGAAGAGATACTGAGTGAAGAAGGCGGGAAAGAAGCGGTAAAATGGCTTAGGCGAATAGAAAGGAGAAAGAAAGATGAAGAGAGACAAGGAGAAGAGAAAGAAGAGATAAAACAAGTTTAAAAAGAAGAGAGCAACAAATAAACATGAAATAAAATGAAAGAATTAGGATTAGATATTAAGTAGACAAAAGAATAACATAGTTAAGATAAATATAAGTATAGGATAAAGCAAAATAGGATACAAAATATTATGTAAATATTATAATATGTAAAAGCAAGGATAAATGCAATGCGAATGTGCAATGTAAAAACCAAAGTCAATTTCAAGGCCAAAGAGGCTGAAATAAAAAATATACTACTACTACTATTGCTTCTCAAAATGATATCTGACCACATGGTAAACACATATCCTAAAAATGCAGCCGCTATTGATAAAAATATTAACACGTATTGTGGGATGGGCAAATTCTAGGAAAGGGTCCAAAATTTTCTCTAGTGCCCAACAATTGCAGATGTGCCAAGTGTTACCATAAGCTGTAGAGAAAGTTAGGCCTGGGACTTGGGATTGTTTATGGACCTCCAGGCCTAGCGTTTAAGATATTAAGGGTATAGATGCGTTTGTGTGTATGTGTGTGTGTGTGTATGAATGACCAATTTTTGTGCAGATGAGGAGAAAAGGCAATGAGTTTCGAGCAATCAGAGAGAACACAGTGAGTTTCGAGAAGTCGGAGAGAAGACAGTGAGTTGAGAGTTGCGAGAGAGAGAGAGAGAGAGAGAGAGAGAGAGAGAGAGAGAGAAGAGAGTGAGCCGAGAGTTGCGAGTCTAGCGAGTTTAACAATTAAGAAAATAGTGTGAAACGTCACTTTATAATCATTATTAAACTTAAATTTTCCTTTATTTTTCCTTTAACTTTTAATGAACCTTCTTTAAATGAATCTTTTACCAAATTCCTACAATATTAAATTTTGTACAAATACTGTACATAGTATAATTTTTTTAACATAATTGTATATAATAATTTCTACAATTGTACATTGTATACGTTTTTTGCGTTTAATTCGTCCTAAGAGACACTTTTGATATTTTTGAACATAATAGGAGCCACCGGACGCGAAACTCGTGTCAAAAATTACAACTCGCGAAAAGAAAACGCGTCATGGGTGATACGAGAACGCTGAAAATAAGCCGCTCAAAGACGAAAAAGTATCAAGCACGATTCCAAGCCCGAGGGGTGGCGGAGGCTACTCGAAAGTTTTTCCTCCGTTTTCGTACGACGTTCGGACTTTCAATGCGCAACGTCGAAGAGGGAAGAGGTTCACGACGAAACGCCAGTTTGGCCATAACGCCGGTGTTGGAAACTTATCGATGGACATCGTTTCAGAGACGTAACTCCATTGCTGGCATGCTTCACGAGCAGAAGCTCCCTCCCCCCACTCGGTATCTTTTTCAAGAGGGTGGACAATAAGGGAGGATTCCGATCGACGAGGATTGTTGCGAGGGAAGTTTGGCTGGATCCTTGGCTCGGGCCGGCCAATGTAACCAGGGCATAAATATTGATGAGATTGTATCGGCGAACAAGTTTCCCGGGTGCTCGTAAAAATACGAGACGCGCTGCTCGAGAAGCCAATAGTTACCCCGAATAATCGGCGAGCCGTGAATTGTACGAAATATTTTCTCCATATCGAATCTCGTCTCCAAGGGTTCGAGTGACCAGCGGGCAATTGATTCGAATTACGGCCAGCGGTAATGATCCGTTAATTTTCTCATCTCCGTGGAGTTTTTTTTACTCGAAATAGTCACTATCTTCAACAGAACGTCACTTTCGAACTCGAAACTTTTTCCAAGCAAGTACTAATAGTTTTTTTTTTCAAAAAATAGGAAAAAAGGTTTCGTTTGACGCGTGCTGACAGCGACTTTATGCTTCTGGACGTGATGTTTATATTTCGAATAACGTTAACAGTTAGTTTGATTAGATATCCTATTATATTAATATAAAATAATATTTTTATAATTAAATGTTAAATCATTAAAATAAAGTAATATGGCGGCCTTTTAAACTTTTTAGGGAAATTTATTATTTAATTTGATAATCCACGATAGGAAATACTTAAATTATATTTATGTATTGTTATTATAATTTATGAATAGAAATATATAAATAAAAATTTTATAAAATAATATTTCAAATCAAAATGCAGTATATTTATTCATTTGATTATTTATACTCACACTGATGGCACAGCTACGACAAATTAAATGAAATGATTTTTAACACGAAAATTACGTAATATAGACATACACGCGTTCAGAATCATAAAGTCGCTGTTAGAACGCTTGAACACAATATTAAACGATTAAGAAACTTTTCTGTTGCTTGTAAAAGTATTTTACCTTCGTAGAATACATTGCGAAAGAAAAAAAATTCATCTATGATATCCACCGACAAACTTTTCTTTTCACCTTGTACACTTTGGACCATGTGCACGATGCGAATCGGCGCAAAACAGCCAGTGACAAGAACCGACGAAAGTAGCGACGACGCATATGGCGAGACACATTCCCGATTAAACGCGCGGAAGCTCGCTGCGGATATCCGCTTTCCGAAACGTGTACGCTTCGCGCGAAACTCGCCCGTAAGTACGCTTGCACGAGACTCGTTGCGTCGTGTTACGCTGCCGGAAACCACGACGCGCGGATCGTCGGAAGAAGAGGGAAAAGAGGGAGATATTTGAAACGAAATTTACCGGAGAGAAATTCTTCTCAGATGGATTAACGACGTTTACCGGAAACGGAGGATCGAAGAGTCGAGTAAAGTTTACGAGTCACGCCACTCGTAATTCCTCCCGCCACGAAAAAACTCCGGAGAGACCGGAAATACGATTATTTCCTAACCTCTGACAGATACACGCAGGATATAAACTTCGATCGTTATCCTGCACGCGTAAATTTGTCCCAACGAGACTGCCGTTCTGTGAATCGTTGACGAACGATTCGTTGTCGGCGATCGTAACTTTCTTTCTTTCGTTTTTCTTTCTTTTTTAATTTATTTATTTATTTATTCTACGGAGTACGGTAATAAAAAATAGAAAAAGCAGAGAAATGGAAAAATAGCAACACATGAATAAATGTAGATCAATTGAAGAAATACTTATTAAAATAGATCATTAATATTTATTAAAATAATTTTAATTGAATTATTTATTATTAATTTAATATTTATTAAAATAGATCAATTGAAGGAATATGATAAAATCTGCTTACGATCGCACGCGGAAATGAGCCAAAGTATTTATTAGACACTGTCAAAAAAGAAAGAATATTCTGCAGAGGCAAACAACAGAACACAGATTCTGTGAACTGGATCAAATACGTTCAAATCTGAATGTGTATTGAAACACACGAATAGAACAGGAGCATCGAAACTGTGTGTATAATTTATACCTTTCAAAATCTTCGTGTGGGCGAAAACTTAAAAAATTGATAGACTCGGTAAACGAACTGACAGGGATGGGAAAACAGAACGGTTGGGATAAAAGATAAAAGGAAAATCTAAGCATATAACTTTATTGCAGACACGTTCGCGAGCAAGGTGGCCGCCTGCCAGGACAAGTACGCCGACGCTAGTGTTGGGAACGTGACCGGAAGTAACGCGGTGAACGTTTTCCTGGGGATCGGCATTGCATGGAGCATCGCAGCCATTTACCACGCCTTGCACGGCGAGAAGTTTGAAGTGGAACCGGGCAAGTCAGTATCGATTGCTTTTTTTCTTTCTTTTTTTTCTTTTTTTTTTTTTTTCTTTTTTTTGCTTTTCGGCATGTTATTTCTGTGTGTACAGGTTGTTTCAAGGAAACTTAGAAAAGATTATGCGGATTTCTAATTTTGAAACAACTTGTATTTATCAGATTCAACTATAATTTCTCAAAAAGAGCTAGAAACTCGAAAGAGTCGAGTTATTTGTACAGGTCGTTTCAAAGAAAGTTAGAAAAGATTATTATCGAAATATGCTGTTTTCTAATTTCCAAACAACTTGTATTTGTCAAATTCTTCAAAAAGAGTTATAAACTCGAAAGAGTCGAGTTATTTGTACAGGTCGTTTCAAAGAAAGTTAGAAAAGATTATTACATTAGAAATATGCTGACTTCTAATTTTGAAACAACTTGTATTTGTCAAATTCTCCAAAAAGAGTTACAAACTCGAAAGAGTCGAGTTATTTGTACAGGTCGTTTCAAAGAAAGTTAGAAAAGATTATTACATTAGAAATATGCTGATTTCTAATTTTGAAACAACTTGTATTTGTCAAATTCTCCAAAAAGAGTTATAAACTCAAAAGAGTCGAGTTATTTGTAGAGGTTGTTTAAAAAGAAGTTAGAAAAGATGATTACCGAAATATGCTGATTTCTGATTTTGAAACAGTCTGTCGAATATCCCCCAAAAGAGAACCGTAAACTCAAACGAGTCAAGGTCGTGAAGAAATAAAAGTCACTCCGAGTTGATTTCGTGAAAAAAAAAAAAAAAAATTCGATACCAGAGAAACTTCGCTGCGAGAGAACTTCCAGTTACCGTCGAAATTGAACAGATTGACACATTCTCTTTGAACTTTTTCCGCCGGACGAGAACAGAAAAAAAACGCGTTCGACGGGATTGATTTATCGTAAACGAAGTCGTGAAACTTTCGGAAACAGTACAGACTTTCGAGATTGGGCTGTCTAAATACAAGACTCGATTTGAACTTAAATTAAGTTGAATTAAATTCCGTTGCTCATATACATTATATAGGATGGGCCAAAAGTTTCTTCCCGCCTATTTTTTTCTTTCTTTTTTTTTTTGTTTAATAAAGAGAAAACCTAATTTTATCAAATATATTAATAAAAAAAATTACTGATTTATTTTAGTAATTGTGAGTGACGTGATTTCTTGGCCCACCCTGTATAATATCTCTTCAGTGGCAGCTTTTTGATACTTTTCTCTCTTCGGTGTTTCCTCATTTCTTTCTAATCACGTTGGAAACTAGCACAGTGTGCAACAAACCTTAAATTCAAGATTTAAGATCGAATCGAGGCTTAAGCGACTATTGTGTAAAACGTTAACGTGCCTAATTGTTTTTCTAAACAAAAAGTCGAAAAATGCGTGGAAAAGAATGAGTTGAGTTCAGAATTGATTAATTATTTTGTAATAATTTCTGCAATTCGATACTATATATCGAAATCGTAGCAATCGTGATTGTTAATCAATTAATCGTCGTTAAAAGAAATCAGCGATTAATTTTCGTAATTTATAATCGTTCGAGCGATTCATTTATATTTTAATTTTCATTTATATTTTAATTTGTAATCGCGACGTAACTTTCTTAGAGTTTCTACTGATACTCTCCTCCCAGCAGTGTTGCATTCTATTCGTAACAATTTTTACAAAATTGTCCGACTTGGGATATACAGTCGTCAATTGTGATCTCTGTATCGAGCGCACGGCAACACTTAACGTGTTAATCATAATGGTTAATCATTAATGTAATCAAATTAATGTTTTGCCCGCCTCTGATCAAATTTATCTTCCACATATTCTACGGGGGGCTGTCTGTCGCAATTTTTTCGTCACGTTACGAAAAATTTTTACACGAGATTCCGCTGTGACACGACTGTCAGCTGTTCGGTTGTAAAAGAACGAAACCTAGGATGATCCGAAAACGAATCTCCGAACATACGATTCGAGATAGTCGTCCGTACGAGAGACGCATCGATGCTACCGGAAGCCAGTGGTGTAACGGTGGATGACGTGAAATAAAACAGAATGAGACAATATATCAGATAATAATATATGAGAGAGCGTCGTTTCCCATTTACGATCGAGAACGATGGAAAGAAGGAAATTTCGGTCGGTGGTTGCCGAGAGGAGGTTGGCCAACGCCGCGATTTACGCGCTGAATCGTGACCAGCGCCGATGTGACGGTGTCCTCGTCTGGAAAATTGTTATCCCGTGACGTGTATCGGCAGGAATATCGCATAGGATGTAACGCGCGATACAGATATTACCGACGACGACGTTAGGTGTCAGAACGCAGACAATCTCCTCTAAAGAAAGCCATCCCGGGCATAAATTCCCGGATTTCGAAATGGCCTGGGCCGAGACTTCTTTCTCGAAACTAATGGTAACCGAACGCCAATCGTTGTCAATAAATAATAAATATTAAATTAAATATGAAATATTAAATTAAAATATGAATTAAATGTAATATAAATAAATATTAAAGTAAATATGAAATATTAAAATTAAAATATGAATTAAATGTAATATAAATAAATATTAAATTAAATATGAATTTAATTAAAAAGATTTATATAATAAGTGAGGCTGAGTAAAGATATTTAAAGATTATAAAATAAATATTAAAAGATTCGTATCTTTTGTGAGAAGTGTTTATCTGAAGAATCGAGAAGTTATCTGATCGAACAAAATGGTCAATTTATTGATAGAGTTTTTATCGATGAATCAATCTCGCTTTTCATTTGGGTATAAATGAAAGAAAGAAACGCAGTTACTTTTTGACTAATCTAATAAATAGTAAGTAAAACAGGATTAAATTGGAATTAATACGATGAACGTGAATGAAAACGGCGACGTATCTCGATATCGGGCATTTTACTGTTCAACTGAGGAAAATAGTATCTTGGTTTAAGGCGTTATGTACTTTCCATAATATCAGAGAAATCGGTTCTCCAAAAATTGTGTATTCCGTTATTACGATCTTTCTAAAATACTCTGGAATATTCTAGAAAATTGAAGCTCCCGCCGGCACCTAATGGTAACATAACTGAAAAGCGTTTCGAAAAGCGTTTCTCGCGGAATGGAATTTTCAAAATCGATACTAGAAATATCTGAATGGCCGAATCAATTTCGATAAAAATTTCTGGCAACATTCCCAAAGCTACTGCCATCTAATACTTTGACGAAGCGAAATTTTGATTCTTCTTCGTCTTCTTTTTTTTTATTAACAAAAGAGTTGAAGATTCGCGACAAGTTACGTGTTCCAAGTTGAGAAAAAATATAAAAATAATATAATATATATATATTTATTTATATAATAATATATATGTATAAATAATTAATATTATACATATATTTATATATGATATTAATAAATATTAATACACTAGTACTCTTGTGCAATTTAACGTGAAATTTAAAAAATTGCCTCAGACAACCTGACATTGTTTCGATGAAACAGCTCCCATAACCTTCGTACATTCAATTCAGACTTTTTGCAATCGATTGTGTGATCGAACAACATTTAACGTACGCGTTAACTTCCTAATGAAACTTGATGTAATTTTAATCTTCTTTAACAAACTCTATAATTTTCCTTATATATTGCAACCACTATTTACTATAATAATCATTAATTACAACTCGTAATTAATTCGAAATTACTGTATCAGTAACTACGTATAACGTGGTACACAAGGGCACGATATCGCGTTTTCAAAAACGTGCATTTTCCGTGCAACACGCCTCTGTGGCTGCGTCTAATTTTCTCGGTTGCCAATAACGGAGCTCGACCTCCCATGAATTTCAACGCCATGGTAAAACGGGTATCGCGAATCTTATTCCAACCAGCCTCAGACTCGTGAACCTCGAGTTCTTTTTTTTTTTTTCTTTTTTTTTTTGCCTAACACTAACGTTTCACTCGCGTGAAATCGAATTGCCACGTGGAAACAAACTAGATCCAACTAGATTCGAATTCGGTGATTAACACGTTCGAGACGAAGCCGAACGTGTAGTTTTATTTTTTTAATTAATAAAAATCGAGTGTAAGTGGCCGACGGCGGCCAAACGAATAATAAAAAATGAAAAATCATTGAAAGTGAAACTACGCGTTTAGAATCTGTCACGTTGATTCTATTCTCCGTTTTTCTGTTTCCTTTTTTCTATCGAAATTGTCCAACATCGATCGGTTGTTGAGCCATAAATCACTCGAGTGGGCTGGCAACAGATGCGACGCGAACAACCGGTAGCAAGGAATCGTAGTTGCGCCATGTGCACGCAGATGGCGTTGTAATATTCTCGATCGTTCTTGCACGCGCGTACCGATATCGATTCCACTTTGCATCCGTTATCTGATAACACTTCGACTTTCGGTCAAAAACGCGTGTTTGACATAAAAAAAAAAAAGAGTACGATTCGCCTAACTGACCACCTTATGTACATGTCAGTTTGAAGTGATTTTTAAGAATAAAAGATAGTAAAAAAATTAAAGTAAATAAACAATTTTTAAGAATAAAATATAATTTTAAAACATTAAAGTTTAATAAGAATTTTTTAAGAATAAAATATAATAAAATATACCGAGAATTCCCCAATCCTGCTCGTCCCATTCGTCGTCCGAACGCGAAAATTCTGATAGTTTGCGTTTAATTAACTGGGATTACGCCGGTGTATAATTGTAAAGCGTTATATTTATTCGAACTCGTTAGGGAACAAACTTGTGCTCGTGCAACGGGTTCATACAGCGAGAAGTCACGGCGGAAAGAATCGGCTTTATCGGTTTACTACGTAAATTTTCCGTGCACGAGCTGTTTGCCTCTTGATAAACTCGGAGGAACAGGGCTCTGTTCCAGCTGCAATGGAAGTCAATTACAAATAAATTTACACAGCGCATTGTGGCACAACTGCGCCAGCGACAACGAAAAATTGTCGATAATGTCAACTGACGTTTCATTTCCTAAAACGTGAACAAATCCTGTGACAATCCATGTGGTCTGATTTCAAAGTAAATTATCGTAACCTCTATTTTCACAATTGGAAAGGATGATTTTACACCACGAGCGAGAATGCTTCTTTTTTTGAAGTTTCACGTAACTAGATCGCTTGAAGATTGAAATCTTCTTTCTACAACAATTTCTTAAACCATGATGTTTGCCATCTTTTCTTCGTCATTTTATCGAACGTTGAATATTAGGATTAGGCTTAAATCTTCAAAAAATCCTGACATTTGAGATAAAATGGTGAGAAAAACAATCGTACAACGAGTTTTAAGAGAAAGTTGCAGCCGTCAAGACTGTACTGGATTTAGTCACGAAAAAAATTTCTCAATGTTTTCACACGTTTGGATTTTGACAGTTTTCGAGATCGTCTTACAAACTTGATGTGCGATCTTTTCTTCTACTACTATTTTATCGAACGATTAAATTAAAAAATTCCAGAAATCCTGACACTTCGTCGTATGTTCAAATAAAAAAATCGTGAATGTCAACGGCTCGTTGCAAAGAGAAAATTTCAATTTTCAAGACTACACTGGATTTAGTTGCGAGAGAAATTTCACAGCCGTTTGGATTTTGACAATTTTCGAAGAAAAAGTGTCCTTTTCCATCCGTGATCTAACGTAAAATCATTTAAAAAAAGAAAAAAGAAAAACGAGCTTTTTTAAGAAAGCTTCGCGCCTTGAAAATTATCATCATTACCAACGTCATTATTTTTTATTTACAAAATTATATCGCAGACGAAATATATGAATCATATACCTCGTCTGTAGTTATATCAATTGAAATTGTCCTGAATATATTGAACAATTATATGAAAGAAAAAAAAAAAAGAAAAGTTTTTCGTTGTCGCTGACACAATTACTCTTGCGAATGTGTAGAGAGCCATTAACGAACGAAAAAAAAAAAAAAACTAATAATCTCTGCAACAGCCTAGCCTTCTGCGTGACGCTATTCTGCACGGAAGCCTGCCTGGTGATCCTGGTTTTACTACTGAGGCGGACGAAGAGCATCGGCGGCGAACTCGGCGGCCCTTTCCTGCCAAAGGTCGTCACGTCGCTGGTCCTTTTTTTCCTCTGGGTGTTCTACCTCATTATGTCGATCCTCGAGGCCTACGGCTATATCGAGGGCTTCTAAAAAGGAGCCCTTTCAACGCCCGCAAACGTCGGCCTACAACCGCTCCGCATGTATATTCCTCGCGTCCGAATTCAAGGCGTGTGCTCAACGAAACGTTCTCTCGGCAAGTATAACATATGCGTAAATACACGCGAATAACGTTAATGAAATAATTAAACCTCTTGCGCTGGAAATGCGCCACGTGTGCCAAAGTTGCAATATTTTCTCTTAGTTTCAAGTATATGATAAGTAAATATGACCCAAGCAAGGCTGATAATAGTAATTTCTATCCAGTGATAGATTCCGATAAGTTCGAAAAAGAAAAAGACGAATTATTTCGTACAGTTTGGTCGTACGTTATGGTACGCGAGCCAGTTGCCAGCGCAAGGGGTTAAGTTTAAATTAGATTAAATTAAGCTGAGTTGCGTTTAATTTCACTCATTCAGTGACACGAATCTGTGTACTTTTGATCGTGATCCTTTCGCTGGAAAAACTGTTGCAAAGACAACCGTTCATCAATCAGGAAAGTGTTACTCATTGAACGTCAGAATTTGCGATCCAGAAAGGAATCACGATTCTCTTTCCGATTGCTTCCTGCACTGTGCTATTACACATTTCATCAATTATACCTTCTATAAGCCCTCATTTACGAATTTTCCCTTGATTGTCATTGTGAACAGACGCGCAAGAAGCGCATTGTCACTTCGAATTTGCGTCGTTTCTCCGATTCGCAAAATATAACGTCTAGCTTTGTTCTGGAAACAGATTTCCGAGTTGCGAGGCAAAATTTTCGTTAATGCCGGTAGATAATTGTCGATTGAGTCCAAGTGCTTATCCTAGCACGAAATCCCGAAATATGCGCGAGAAGTAACGAGAGTAGGGCAAATGTACTCACGGCGTATGAATCTCATTGTCACAAGTATACGGATAAATGGAGTTCTACGGTAGCTCGGAAATTCCATCAGCCTCGTGTTACATTTGGCATGATCTACGCGAGGGCTTCGATATTTATTTTTCATTTGTGCATAAATGCACTTAATAAAAACATCATAAACAAAACGATACTTGTAAACAAAAAATTGATAAAAAATGATGAAAGAAGAAATTATATTCAATTATGACTTATTTATTTACTAATAATAATTCAATTATGACTTATTTATTTACTAATAATAATAATTATTACTCTAAATAAATTTCGCCCAGATCTGCTTCGAAAAAAGAGTATAAGCGTTGAAAAGAGCCATGTTAATCGTGTAAAAAAAAATTTTTTTTTTATTAGACAAAATTGATGTAAAATTTTTTGTTTTTAAATTAATATAAAATTAATATAAATTTTTTTTTATATTAGCCATATTAATCACGTGAAAAGAAATTTTTTCTTATTAGATAAATAAAATTAGTTAGATATAAAATTAATATAAAATTTTTTATGTTTTTTAAATTAATTAGATATAAAATTTTTTATATTTTTAAATTAACATAAAATTAATTAGATATAAAATTAATATAAAATTAATTAGATGTAAAATTAATATAAAACTTTTTTTCATATTAGCCACATTAATCATTTGAAAAAAAAAATTTTTTTTACATCCTTACACACCGAAGAACGACATTTCAAAAATTTACTTACAAATTGTTCAAAATAAATTTCACCCGGGTCTATTTATACCATACAGAATATAAACGTTGGAAAGAGTCGTATGAATCATGTGGGAAAATATTTTTTTCATATATGCGATATATGCGAGACGTATTGTCGACTTCAACTTAGGAAACGCATGACGTCCTCGGATCTTCGTGAACGTCACGAGGCCAGCGAATCAACGAGTTTCACTTTGCAAGAAAGTGGAAGAAAGACTTGCGAATGCGAGGGAAAAAAAAAAAGGTTGCCGGATACCGGGCCGGGAGTGTGGAGTTCTTCGTCTAACCGATTGATCGTTTCCCCTTTTTCAGGACGAGAAGGAAGCGGAAACTCCGAAACGGGCGGAACCGAGACTCCCTGAACCGTGTGCCGGGAAATCGCTGGTAGCTTTTCACCCTCCCGCCTCCGGGACGATTAACAACGAACGTGTGCGATCGCGCGGCGTTAAAACGAGTGCGTGAGTGTGCGTGGACAGAGTCCGAGAGCGAGAGTGAGAGCGCGTGCGTGTCGTCCGAGGACCGTGCGGTGAAATTTTAAGCTTGATGAGAAAGATATTTGGGGGTGGGGAGGGGTTAAGTCAGCGGGAGGAAAGGAGAAGAAAGGAGAAAGGAGAAGCTCACGTGCGCGATAAGGATAAGTAAAACGTGTGAGTTTTGCCTTATAACGTAATTTAAAAACGAAAAGACGGTGGGGATGGGGACGTAGATAAGAGGACACTTTCTAGTCTCGTACCGTACGGCTTCACGGCTGTTATCAGATAGAGTGCAACAAAAATCAGAAGGATATATATATATATACATACATACATACATACATACAGACACGCGTACGTATAAATAGCGTATGTATTTATTTAGCCCTTCAAGAAGAACACTAAGGTTTCTATGGTATTTTACTAGTAGCGGACTGTATCCAAGCCATTCCTCTTTCCGCCAGAGAACGAGACGTCGCTAATTTTATATAAACGTACACGTTATCGATACGTACGGGAAATGCTCACCGATTCTCTCGCGAGATGCGCCCCTGAGCGTTCGTGAAAATCGCGTGAGGTGAAATAGTTGGCGTGGTCGGGAGCGTCGATTTGCATCGCAAAGCCCACCGAGTCAAAGACCTCGCGAACGAGCACTCACTACTTTAGGCAAAATAAGTTGAAGACGCGTAACCGCGGCGAGAGAGCAAGGTAACGTGTGTATAGAGTGGAACATCGCGAATTGTTCACTAACCTCCCCTTCGCGAACGAGAAAAGGGGAGAAAAGGAAAGATCTTGCGAAATGTTCGAGATCCATTTTCAACGTCGAGAAACGAAACGTTGTACTTACGGATTCGTTACATACGCGTACTCGATTCTCCGACGAGGCAAGGGGAGGCGAATGAGGCGCGGTCTCGATAATAAGCCAGCTCGCCGCGGCGATTGCTCGGATTAACAATACGATGAAACATGTTTACTATTTATTAGAGAGTAAATTATAGCTAGTGCGATCGAAACGCGTGGGGACGGCGTGCGCGGCGGCATTCGTTCGAGCGACGAAATTTTCATTGGTGTTCACTGCCTTTGATCGAAGGTCGCTTCAACGCCCCCACTTGCGCTTATTGAACAACAGTTGTTGAAACAATTGAACGGACATTAAGTAGAACACGTACGATGTTAAAAAAGAAAAATATATATATATATACAAAGAATAAGAATGAACACACGCGTTAATTAAACACAACCACACCGACGAACGAACCCGTGTTTGACCGGTTCAACAACCGACATAATCGGACACTCTGAGAGGTCACAGTGACTTAGCAAACGTTCTCAGAGAACAACCGTTCGATTAATTTTAGCAAAAATTAACGTTTTGGCCGAGAAAACGGCTGCGTCTAGTTGAGCTTTAGCGCTCCAATAGTGATTAAACCAAGGTAAACGATCAAGCTGGTTGCTCTTTGTTCTCTTCAACAACGAGCTAATCACGAAAGAGAACGCGAATCGATACGGTCTCGCGATACGCGGATTCCGCTCGGCGTGTGCTTTGACTTTCGTCGTTCCGTCGTCGGTTAGACTTAAGTGGCAGAGCTCTGTCGCGAGAAAACGACGAAAGATCGGACAAACGTCGAAATTTCCGCAGCTGTAGCAGCTGAATGACTGAACGAACTTTAACCTCCGTAGGTCGAACGAGCCTCTTCTCCTCCCTGTCGAAGCCGCGCGAAATTTAATCGCCGATTACGGATAATCGTAATCATTCGCGATTCACGGATCGATCGACCTCTTAGCTGTTGTTACCTTCAAAAATGTATATCTACATTGTGTCGATTATACTCGTCAAACACAGAGTACGTGCAGTTGTTGTAGCGAATTAAATAACACTGGTTTTCCTTGAAAAATCAATAATTTTGATTTAACTAACATTAATTAATAATAATTAATATTGTTAATTAATTTTAAAAGTGTGCTGCTAGTGTATCCAACTAGTTTTCCTTGAAAAATCAATAATTTTGATTTAACTAACATTAATTAATAATAATTAATATTGTTAATTAATTTTAAAAGTGTGTTGCTAGTGTGTCCAACTAGTTTTCCTTGAAAAATCAATAATTTTGATTTAACTAACATTGATTAATAATAATTAATATTGTTAATTAATTTTGAAAGTGTGTCGCTAGAAATTGTTAACTACAAAATTGAATTGAATCACACTAGTTTTTGTTGAAAAACTCAATAACTACTTAAATATTCGTAATTTAATAGAAACTTAAATATTCATAATTCTCTTGTTAAATAAAAAAAAAAAATCAAATATTTGGAGAAAATGAAAAGAAATTGGAGATTTAATTTATTCTTTCAGAATGATGTTTCTTAAAGCAAAGATACGATACATAATGACACAGATGCGTGTCAAGCACCAATATCTAGATTCTTTTCCAGTTTCTGACGATGTACTTGATACGTAATCTGAAAAATGTTTTCGCGATAAAACGTGTAATATACACGTAACTATACATTCCATACACTCCAGCGGGAAGTTTCTTTCTATATGACAAAAATTATATATCAAACAAAATAATGTCTACACTTATCAGACAGTGTATGCATTCAGATTGACTTTCACACAATCATAGCAAGGAAATATTTCGAAATGATGTAAAAAAGAACTAGTCCCGAAATATTGTCTACACAAATATTTGAAATTTACAAATATTTTAATTTCACTTTCCACGAGAAAGTTAATAAAAGGCGACAAATTGCAATCACTTTATTCGTCGTTACGAAAAAAAAAAAAAAAAAAAAAAAAAACGCTGCAATTTCTTCGCGACGAGTATACTCGTGTGTTATTCACAGCTAACAATAAGAGGTTGAAGCTTCCCTCTTCGTCCGAGGACAGAGTAGAATGGCGGCGAACGTAGGGAGAAGAAAGGAGGGAAGATTCGATGCTAGGAGGAATCTCCGCATTTCACGGGGAGGGGGGGGG
>NW_025110041.1:0-36974 GCF_011392965.1 Frieseomelitta varia | reverse complement strand
GGGGGGGGGGGGGGGGAAGAAAGAGCCTCGTTCGTCCACCGGCAAAAGCTTTTATCCGTATTTGCACGAACGAGTCGAACGTCTGCGACTTGCAGCTCGTTAAGTCGAAAATCGTGCTTCCTCCGCGTTCGCGCACCGGAAATATAATACCGCGGCCCCCGGTGTGTACTTTGGGGAATATCCGGTTTCAACCGAACAATCAAAAGGAAAATACACGCACACTGTCGCCGCTGGTGAAACATTGGTTAGGTAACGAAACATCCGAAACTCCGCAGATTGATCGATCGGCGTTGACGAGCGAACACCAAACGCACATGTACGAGGAAATCCAAGTCGCCATTATCTTTCTTCGACGTTTCATCTCGAATCGTCTCAACTCGTGGATAAGACCTCCGGGGATGTGTTATTCGAGCCAATTACGCTTGCCGGCTCATCGAAGCGTCGAAGAGCAAGAAATATATACCTCTCGAACGGGAAGAATTCTTGTCCATCTCCTTCCCCCGAAGAATAATCGCTTTTATCGCCGCGGGACGAGTACGAGCTCTGTGTATATTTGATTTCCACTCGGGCTGTCTGTTTTCAAATTTTCAAACATCCGAAACCTTCCCCCGCGTTTCCCCGGTAGAAAGACTGCACGGGGAAAATGGAAAGTTGTACGCTTTTCGATTGGAAAGGAAAGTGATCGGGAACTTCGATAAAACAGATCGCGACGTTAACCACCCGGTATTCATTTCGTGGATCTTTGGTTCGCGCGTCGGTAAAAAGGGAGAGTGGGGGATAAAAGAAACGAGTCGAAGAAAGACCATAAGCGATATCTGAGTCAGTCTGCCTGCAAACGACGCTAGCCAGGATAAAGAAAAAAGAAAAAAAAAGAAAAAGAAGAGAAAGAAAAAAATTAGCCAATTACGCGAAACGCTGTATTCGAGGGGCTTGTGTCCCCAACCGAGACCTCGCGTTTTATTTCACTCGATTACGAGCAGCCTCCCCCTCCCCCGAAGGGGGAGGGGGGGCGAGAGAGAGATTAAAACGTTAAAAGTGGCGTGAAGCAAAATTTTAGAAATGCAAGAGAGGAGAAACTAGCGACAACATGGTCGCGATGTCAGCCAAACAACACAAATATATATACAAACATACATATATATATATGTATAAAGGAGAAAATAAGTACATAGTGTATGGTATACATACGATATAGATATTTTAATAAGGAAACCGTTCAAAGAGATTTAATATACATATACATATACATATATATATATATACACAGACATGTATAAATATATACAAACCATAGAACGTACATATATAGACGACACTCGATAGCAAAGCGTTGAAGTGATAAACCGTAAACGGGATCCGAAGCGTTGCCAAGTTTCTCGAGATTCGATCGCTGGACGAACGATCGTCACCGATCCGCAAAAAGAGCCATGTCACGTGACCGAAAGATTCCTTTTGTCGCGAGAAAAACGACCGCTATCGACCAACAACAAGAGAAGAAAAAAAAAGAAGAGAGAGAAAAGAGAAGAAGAATGTTCTGTTCCGAACGAGGTGCTTCGTCGCGACGAGGTTGCTTATTCGCGACTCGAAACGAAAAAAAAAAAAAAAAAAAAAAAAAAAATACGTTTTCTGCTACTGAGTACCTGATTCACCTCTTTCAATTTGCTTTCAACGAGCAAGGTGTCGCTCGGTAACATAGCCATTTGCTAACGTGTGTTTAACGTTCGATGTTTAACTAACATTTTCGCTCTGCGCGTCAAACTACAACTACAAACGGAATCGTTCTGTCGTAAAAACACCCTCCCTCCACAACTTCTCCCCTTCTCCCTTTATCAAACCCCCTTCGGAGGAACAACGGCATCGCGAGTCGTCATCGCGCGTCGTTTTTCTCGCGATTTACAGGCGTCGATTCGGCGTCACTCAGAACGCGTCAGACAGAAATCGCTCGACGAGAATCGCAGGCAGACACGAGAATTTCGTCTGTGCGCGAGAGTGCGCGTGTGTGTCGGTGTAGAACTAACGAATGAATGTTACAAACGGTGAGGCGCACGGTGACGCGCGGATTACCGATCGATCGGACATCGGCAATCAAATGTGCTACGCGTACCTCGACGATCGTGCACGTCCAGCAGCGTTTGTCTCAACGAGAATCTATGGAAACGGACGATCTCTCTTCTTCGTGCATTTACTCCAGTTACTCTTCTGTCAGTCTGTTCTATCCGAGAGGCAAGGTCCTCTCAATCCTGCCAAGCAGCGGACTCGCGACGAGAACCAACTCGATCGTCGCGCGTTCGCGCTACGAACAGTCGTTCGAAGCTCGCTTATATTCTCGTTTACATTTCTCCTTTCTTTTTCTTTTCCTTTTTTTTTTTTTCCTTTTTGCTAACATCCGATTCTTATCGTTTGATTTTATCCGCCTCGTTAGCCGCCTTTCACCACTTCTCGTCTGATCCCGGCGAGCAAGAGCAAGTACTTCTCGCTCGTTCGATAGAATATTTTCGCGAAATATCCGGCATTTTGCGAACAAACGAGTTTGACAACGTTCACGCGTTGACATCCCGTTAGATTTTATCGCCAGTTTTATACCTCCTCTCGTCTAATTTGCGATTACTTTCATCGTCGAACGACAGCTCGCGGACAAGTGTTTCTCGCTCTTTCAATAGAATTAGAACAACGCTGGTCGAACCGAGTCCTCCCGAGTGTTCGCGGCCGAACTCGACATTTCGAATTCGAAAATCCCGACGAATTCGATGAAACTCGATGAATGAGTTCCCCGAAACCGGCTGAGGGAGAAGAGATCCAAGCTCTCGAAACGCGAGCCAGATTCACCGGTGCAAGCGGTGACTGGTAACTAACCGGAACTGTCGTTGAACCGCCGGCGGCCACTCGAGGACTCCGTTTAATCGTACCTTGGCGCGTTTGCTGTTAAAATACTTAGAATCGGACGACAACGAGCTAGAGATGATGCAGCTCGCTGTTTCACTCTGGACACTCTGTTTGCTCGAATCTATAAGAACGTCGTTCCACGTGGCCAGCCCCCCCTAACCCACCCACCTCGTCGACGTTGGGCGGATCGATAACAAAATTCCTGTCTGTGAAATTCCGAGTAACCGGACGAAACTCTCCTTCGGTTCGTTGCAAACGGTGCAAGCTCGGCGCGATCGCTGATCGAAAATACGCCGTGGGCAGTGGGACGAAAAGTATCGGAATCGATCGAGCGGAAACCTCGAATTCTCCCTTAATCGCTTAACGTCGATCTATTCCCTCTCCTCTTTTTATGTTGTCCATCTGTGTACGTACACGAACCAACGCGAAGCCAACGATCGGCCAGCTCGATCGTAGGAACCGTTAGAAAGATCGCGAATCGATCGGAAACGCGGTGTTCCCGGTAGCTTGATCTCGTGTACTTTCGTTCGTGCGTTTTGTATTTTCTATAATACGTATACGGTGATCAAAGGATCGAGGCGATTTAGTTTAGAACGATAGGATATTTTAGTTTAGAATTGGCATTCGTAGATTACACGTGCGCGTGTTGTTCGATCGCGGGATAGGATTTAGTTGAAAGAACCCAATGGAACCAAAAAATGCTGAGACGACGCAGACTCTCGGAAAGCATAAACTCGAGACTCGAAAAGACTTGACCGATTGATTCGTCGAATCGGACCGATCTCTCGAATCCGATCCGTACCACCAGACCAATTCTCTTATTACTTTTAAAAACAACTAGACCTGCCTAGTTTCAGTCATATCGAAAGGCGTCCGGCGATCCCGTTCTCGTCGTTTTTACTCGTCAATTGATCTCTATTCTCCATTCTGTCGTTCGATATCACCGGTGGGAAATTTCGTTGTTTCTTAATGTGACAATCACAGTGAGGATCAATCTATTATATTCGTAGGCTGATTTGACGTCGATAGCTACCACTGATTATTATGTACAATTTACTTGCGTCTGATCTTCGATTGTTGTGATTTTCAAAAGGAGAGACGAAGAAAACGAAACATAACTTAGCTAGCCGATCTTCTAATTAGCCGTTTGTACGCGTAAACTAAGTTCGATTCAATACGTACCAATAAAGTTTGCCGCGGGGCCAGTGGTAGCCAGTTCGTTTCTGGTTAGAATTCGGTTCTTGCGCGAATGATCGCTGAAACGAGAGGCATCCGCATCGATTAAGGGATAAAAAACCTGTATGACGGTCGTACGCACAGTCTTGGACCAACAAAAATGTAGTTGCGAAATCGAGAATTAATCGTCTTGTCTCCATTGTACGAATAGTTTTCTTCGCTGTACGCTAGTTTCCGACGTTTTGTCTGTTAATTAGTATTAAACGCGAAACGACCAACGTTCTACAGAGCACCATCGATCTGGACCAAGAAATTCGAATTCGGGGACGAATCATTCTCGGAAGTGAACATTCACGGATGCGTTCTTCCCTGCGCGAATCGTTGAGAAATTTCGACGCTTCGTGCATAGGGCAGAAAGTGACGAGAGATACGAAACGTTGCGAAATCGCTCGTATTTTCTTTTTCTCTTTGACGAGATATATTATATATACATATACACACATACATATGTATCGGTGTACACACAGAGGGCTGGCCATGTCTCTTCTATAAATAACTACTAAATAACTACTATACTAAATCTACTAAACGTATCGAGGTTTCTATTCGACTTTACTCCTACGAAAGAGAAAAAAAAAAAAGAAATCCTACTATACTTATACAATTTTATCTCTCTTTCTCTAAAGTATTGTACACGCTATATAAGTAACTAAAAAAAAGAATACACACACACACACATACATATATTAACATATTCCTATCTATATACCTACACACACCCACACACACACACACGAGATCTCTAATCTTTGATCTATCGATCTATCTTTGTCTTTAATCACCGTCTTTACTCGCCACTTGCACGACACTCGTACAGAGACGAAAGAAACATAATAAAGATAATTGCGTTGTTAATTAAGCGGAAACGGTACACGTAGGACCATTTGGTATTCGCGTCGTAGTATCGTCCTCGGTCGCCGATGACCATTCGAGGACGCCGCGCGTTATCGAGAACAGGGCCCGACACGTCCTCGTGGCGAAAACGCGGGAAACGAGACAGAAAGAGGCAAGAAAAGGAAGGGAAAGGAGGGCAAAAAGGAATTGGAGAGTGCGACAAATGCTCGATTCGACTCGACTCGACGTGACTCGGTTCCCCGGTTCGCGACGTCGACATAAACAAGAAAAGAGTCACGAGAGGATGGTCGGGCCACGTTTCTTAAAGCCTCCACGCACGTTGAAACGTGACACAGAGTGGGCTAACTGGCGGTCAACGAGCCTTTACCCCCACTTTCCTGATCAGCGCTACCCCCTCCACTGCAACGATCTCTCCGCAACTAGTGGAGGGGATCAGGAAAGTAGGGGCAAGGGCTCGTGGGCCGCCAATTAGCCCTCTGCACAGGCGATGCATGCATCGACTTCTACGTTTCACGAAACCTGCATCAGTTGCATACATTGCAACACGTACGTAACGAAACCTAGAAATCCGATTCATGCATCGTGTGTGCGTGTGGGGGAGGGGGCTTTTATAGACACATTTCGAGAACTAAAGTTATAATATCGTAACGATAGCGAAACTTTGTAAAGTAGATAGGAGAAAAGAGTCGAGGTGGAGGACGAGGGGGTTAACCGTCTCGAGGAGGTTAATTAGCGAAAAGGAAAATTAGCGGTGGGAATGTGCACATTGAATCTGAGTTTTTTCTACCGCGCAAGCGTAATTACACACGCACGCACGTACCGCTCGTCGCGTAGTAGATATTACGAAACGATGTATATATGTATTGTTGCGTTATGTTGCCTAACGATTGAACGACAACGCTGTGGGGGCCACTCCACGCGCTGTTGTTTCGCGATCGAAGAGAATTAAAAAGAAAAGAAAACAGAAAAAAAGAGAAAAAAAACCTTCTTCTTCCTTGCGCCGTCAAGTCAACGTCATCTGTGTCAGAGATGAGATTAGAGACGAGCGTTAGAGTACGAATTACCTTATTATAAATAGCCGTGTTGTATATAGAAGACGAAGATCGCTGATTTTATGAAATTCACAAAGTGTCGTCGACGCGGCGATCGACAGCGGGACGATGTTCAAACGAGAGTCGTCGCCGGTTGTTCGTTCGAGTTTTCAGTTCCTCCCCGACAGTCGTCGAAATACAATATACATACATATACATACGTAGGTATTTACGAGCACCGGTTAGCAGAGCATTTTACAGTGCACATATGTAAAGATGTTACATTTTTTAGCGAGAGATGATCTGGGCGAGAGCCGTCCGATCTCGGGCCGGTCGCGTCGGCGACACTTTTGTTCAAGTTCGTCGTTTCGTTGACCGTTTCCTCGCAGGTCGTTCAGAGGCCTCGAATAATTCTCGCTGTTCGATCGATTGCTAATCGTAAGACCCACTCGTGGACTACACACGTGTCCCCGTTAGCGCGTAAGAATTCCGACTAGAATTTAAGCCCGTAGCGAAGATAAAGAAAAGTTCGACGATGTTTCCTCGATGTTGGAACAAGCGTCGCCTGTTGAAAAGCAAAAGGAGAGAGAGAAAGAAAAAAAAGAACAAAAAAAAAAGAAAGAAATACAAAGAAAAAGAAGAAAAAAAGAGTTTACGGTTAAACATAGCGAACACTGCAGAAACGAGGAAACATTCTCCGTGCCCTGAAAAACACTTCACCACGGACTTTTCCCCCGTTCTTTCCATTCTATCTATTTATCTATCTATCTATCTATCTATCTATCTATCTATCTATCTATCTATCTATCTTAATCGTCCATTTTGCCCCGTTTTTCTAGTCTCTCGTTCCTCGATCTGTCGCGATGTTGCTTCAAACGCATGTTACTCAATCTGCAAGAACGCAGATCGCTTCTTGCTCATTTCGTCCCCTCGTTTCTTTTCTCATTTCCTCCCCCCCCCTCCCCGTATTTCAACCCCCTCGTCTTTCTGTTCCTTCGTTCAATCCACTCCGAAATATATACATACACATGTATGTATGTAATAATGTTCGTTCCCGGCGATTCGACGAGACGCCGCGATCACGAACTTTCGGTTATCTGCAACCTTCGCGCCATACAACGAAATCCGATTACGTTTACGTTGCATTCGCACGATTGTATATCGCTTGAATCGAGAAACTATTTAACCAACTTAGAGGCAGTCTCTGGTTGGACGGCCGCAAGGTCGAGACTTATCGCGTAATCGCCGATAACTCCGCCGAGGAAGGTATCGAGCAATTAACTCGCTCGTACAACGCGCAGATAACGCGACGCGACGCACGATAATGGACAAAGTATTTGCGAGATTCGCGTTGGAACTTGTGAAACGACCGGGCCAAAGTTTTTTTTTTTCTCCTTTTTTTTTCAATTTTCGTATCGAAAGGCGAATGAGGCAGGTCCGGGTTGAAAAATTTTCAAACAAGCGGCTATTTTTAAATTAAATTACTTTTTAAAGTTATTTCAGAGATAATACATTTGTAAAGTAACGAAATTATATTATTAAGTATAGATATTAAATTAATTTCTTTCCAATCGAATGAAATAAATTATTCGCCATTCGCCAGGATCTTTATTTGTTGTTTGATTTTGGTTTCTCAAAATAACGTCCAATGTTTAACGTCCAATGTTACCATTTCATGTTCTACGATTATAGTATAGTTACTACTGCAGACACAAGTTGAAATGAATATCGCTCGATTTTTTTTGATAGCGATGGGAGAAATTTAAACATGTTTCGTGACCATATATTAATAAAACAAGTATTTGTAAAATATGACACTCCCCTCCCATCTTCGTCATCGATAGAGAGACTATTCTCACTTACAACTTTAAAGAATGTTTTGTTTCATTAACGGACCAAATGTTTGAGGAACGAGTCCTATTAAAAGCTAACAATAAGACAAATGAATTATTTTGACTTTCATTTTGATTTTCTCATTGATTATTTTTCTTCTTTAATATTGATTATTTTGATTAATTCCATTGACAATTGCCTCGAATGTTATTTTAAAGACGAACTTTCGATTATCAAATAAATATTATTTTCTCAAATAATCAGTTTCTTCAATTTATTATTCTCCCAATATTATTATTCGCTTATCGAAGCTTCAAATTCCTTTGATTTGACCGAACGAGCTACGTGCCATTAACTGAAATCCACCATTTGCCAAATACCAGAGAATATTGTTTCAAAAATTTATTTACAAATTATTGTTTGAAATAACTTTCGCCCAGGTCTGTGAATAAAGTCGTTTGCAAACGCGACGCGCGGAACGGAAACTCTGTATCCGGCGAGGGAATCTCAGGATACGAATCGAAAGACACGGAGACAGTGTCAGACACGGAAGTCCGATTACGCGTAGGTATCGATCCTTCCGCTCGGTTCATCCACGAGGCGCGACGAAAGCTTAATCTTAATTAATTCCTCTTGCACGGGAGAGCGAGAAAGGGCCGGGGGACCGGTTCCCTTCTAAAATAAAAGAAAAAAAAAAGAAAAAAAAAAGGAAAAAAAAATCGTTGTAAGACGTTAAGCCGTTTTATGCCTACGCTCATTATATATATACCGGCATTATCATTATTACTACATACTGTCGATTCGCCGTTCGTCGCTTGCGCGGCCATTCAAGTTGCTACGCGCGCCGATCGAACGAACGTGATGAACTGCTCGAGGATTCGTTTCTGCCTCCCCCTCCACCCCTCCCCGCCCTCCTACAACCCTTGAACGACACGCAAACGACGAAGGGACGAACAACGTGTTAATTGTTGATGTACGATCTCGTTGAGAACCCCTGAGAATAAAAGAAGAGAGAGAGAAAGAGAGAGAGAGAGAGAGAGAAAACTAACGAAAAAGAATCGACGGAGGCGAGAACGAGGATTTAGAATGCGAGAGGAAGAGTGTGCGAGAGAAGGAGAGAAAGAGCGATGGGATCCGCTTGCCTTCGACGCAACGAAGAAACATTTAAAACTACTCCACTCCCACCTCCCACCTCCCAGCCCCCCCCCCCCACCGTCCTGGAAAATTGAGAGCCAGCAAGTAGAAGATTGTTATAAGATTGCATAAATCGATGATACGAAAAAATCGAAGGGCGAAAAAATTAAAAGATATTTTAGAAAGACGCGCAGAACCGATGTCTGTTATGTTTCGTTATGTTCTGACGCGCAAAAAACGCAGCGAGGTTTATTTCTTTCGTTGATGGTCAGCGACTGACTGGCTGACAGTCGTTGCGTCGACTCGTAAGCGTGATCGTGCGTGCCGGAACAACATTACGCGATCGACTATGAATCAATCAACTGTAATTGAGTCGAAAGTGCAAAATATACAGAACATTAAATGTTATTTAGATCGGCGCAGTCAGTTAATTACAAAATCTGCGAGGGATCCCCTCCCCTCTCCTACGAAACGACGTCCCGCCTATCCTCGACTTAACCCCTTAGCTACTGTTGACAACTCAACTTTCTTACTTCAGCCTCGACTTAACCCCTTAGCTACTGTTGGACAACTCAACTTACTTCAGCCCGCTGAAATATGAAAAAGCGCCTATAGGCGTCCGGTAAATGTTACTGACAATAATTGCAACAAAACAATATTGGAACAGACGAAGTGAATTCGACAATTGCAATCGTCCATGTTAGTCGCGTATTATTTAAACGCGATTATTTTACTAATTATTTCACTTATCCCCTTGGCTACTAACTTGGCGCTCTTAACCTCTTGCGCTAGTAACTGCGTTTGGTCACTCTTTATGGTTCGCGGACCATAAAGAGTGACCAAACCGTATACAGTAATTCGCCTTCTCTTTTGAATTCGTCGGTATATATCACTGGATAGATATTACTAAGGAGTGATAAATTATTTGTTTTGCCTGGATTATATCTCAGTATACTTAAAACTGAGAAAATATTGCAACTTTGGGCCAAATATTCTCGACACGTCATTCTAGCGCAAGAGGTTAGCTTACTTCGCTGAAACGAGACGCCTATAGCCGCTCACTTCACATTGCTCCAATCGAATTAACCTTTTAGAGGCACGCAAGAAAAAAATGAACGAAGAAATTTTCTTTTAAAGAAAAAAAAAACTCTACTTGCACGGAATTTTTTTTAATATATAAAAAAAAATACTATAATGTATGAGTATTAATGATTTTGTTACATACCCCATGCCATGTCAAGAAAAATACCCCACCATGCCATGTCAAGAAAAAAAAAAAAAAATGTGGGACAATTTTAAACCCACCTAACCCCAAAAAGTTAAAAGCGCTCGGCAGTAATTGTGGCAAACTTCACACGAACCAGATGTAAGTGAAATCTAATTCAACAGTTACATCTTTCGTTAGTGGTGCATTATTTAATCGTGACTACTTCACAGTTATTTCATTTAATATTAAAATGAAAAGGTGTGGTGATAAATTAATGACAGAAAGACACAAATACGTAGTGTGTAGAAAATCCAACGAAAATTCACGAATGCAAGAAATGTGACATAGGATTATTTATTGACCCACGTTTCGAATTCTACCATACCTTGCTGGATTATTAGAAATAAAGCTTAAAGTTACTGTTAAACTTTCAATACGTGCACTGACAATTCAATACAGAATACGAATAAATATTATTGTTTTAATGTAGAACAATGTAGTATTTTATTTCAATATGCTTTCTGAGAAATGCACGCTGACGAAAAATTTCGCCGTTCTCAATGTAAGTCGCCGTAGCCAAGGGAGGGTTAATCGATTAATTCTGAAATTCCAGGGGTTCGGCGTTCGACTCTCGGCGAATAATCGCGAACGCCACAATAATCGACAGACCGCGAGGAAGTTTCGAAACACGGATCGCACCAACACCGGCGGATCCATCGTGAATCATTAAGCAACACCTTGAACTTTAACTTGGAGCGTTTCACGAGCGCCGCTAAGTGACCGTCGTCGTTCCCCGCGACGTGAAACGACGTGGCCCTAATACGTACTATTTAATAATTTTCATCCGCGGCAGCGTGATCGTCGTGAATAGCTCTAATGGCTCGTAATAGTTACGTAAACTTAAGACCTTTCGCTCGCCATTTATCACCATCGTCGTTTCCTCCCTTTCGCGGGAATTCTCGGACGACCGACGAAAAAGCGTAATTACTCTTTTAAAACGAGCTCGTCCCGCTTTCAAGACAAATCAAGGAGAGGAGCGAGTTCTCCGATTCTCCGGAGCTCTTCGGGCAAAAAGAACGAGAACGAAACGAAGCTGTTTCCCTTCGTGGGAAACGTTAATCGTGGTAGTTGATGATCGTTTCGCGGTGTACAAATTGACCGGCTGTTGGGCGTACGCGGCGCGAAAGTGCTAATTGTTAGTCGAAAAGGCTTGATTGGCTTCGAAATGACGCTATTGTGCCGCCGGGGAACAATGGGGAGCCGAATCCATTGCAGCCGAGAGTCAATGCTTCAATCGCCCGATATATGTACGTACATATAATATCGTAGCGCAGGTGTTTTAGAGATGTTGACGACACGCGGGACTGACACGGTTCGCCTATTGTGCCCGCAAAACGGCTCGATAAATAATAAAGGGCTACGACGACGACACCTCCCGGCGCGGGGCTCGCCCGTTTTATCGTTAAGTAGTTTCCTGTGTTTCGCGCGAGATATCGTTCGCCTCCATCTCTCTTTCTCCCTCGGCTACGAAATATGTATCTACACCGTTTTTCGTTTTCCTTTTACCAGGAACTCTCGCGAAACGACGTGCCACGTGATCGCGATGTTCTCTCTGTTTCGCTCTGTTCTGACCAGTCGGTTCGACGTTACGAATCAATGAAAAGATAAGCAAACACGGCGCTCGAATTTATACATACGTACGTACGTACGTACATACATACGTGCCTTTACGAGAACGTTCCCCCGATTCCGAACTCGAACCGGTTTCATCGGCGCGGTTTTACGAGACGTGGGAAAAATCGAGGGCGAATAAATTCCACCGGCCTCTCGGCCGAAAACCAATCTACGAGCTTCCCGCAATGACCTCACCTGCCCCTGTTTCGATGCATTCGAAATGCCCGGTAAAAAGCTACGACGCGGTTTCTTTTCGATCGATAAACGAACTCGGATAACGCTGAACGCTGGAAAGTTGTTCGACCGCGAGGAACCATCCTGATTAATTCTTCGAATTAATTTCCGAATCGTCGTCGCGCTCGTTCGATGAAACAAATGCTTGATTTAGGTTTCCATTACGTTAATAATGCGTCCATTAGTGGCATTGTATCGACGCCGATACAACAAGGATAATTTAGATGGCCCGCGGCCGTTCAATCTCTCGTAATTCCACTTCCGAACGTTTTCGTCGAGGAACGGTACACCTCGTTTCCGGAATTCGTTCGTGAGAGATCTGCTTTCCTGTACTCGACCTGTTCCCGAGTTCGACGTTAAACGCAACTAAAGATACAATAACTACAACTATAGATTACTAGACTTAACAATGACCTGCAATATATTGATAAATATAAAAATACTAAGTAATAATAAATGTATAAATAAATAATAATAAACATAAAAATAATAAATAATAGTAAATATAAAAATAATAAATAATAATAAATGTATAAATAAATAATAATAAATATAAAAATAGTAAATAATAATAAATATAAAAATAATAAATAATAATAAATGTATAAATAAATAATAATAAATATATAAATAATAAATGTATAATAAATGTATATATATATAAATATATAAATAATAAATGTATATATATAAATATATAAATAATAAATAATTTATATATTATATAAATATATAAATAATAAATGTATATATATAAATATATAAATAATAAATAATAAATAATAATAAATAATTTATATATTATATATATAAATATATAAATAATAAATGTAAAAATAATAAATAATAATAAATATATAAATATATAAATAACGCGTTTGCCTCTCTCGAATTGTATTTCGGGTAGCATCGATTATCTTTCAATTTACAATAATATTCCGCGGGCGTGCAAAGGGAGGACAAATAAATTTGCCGCGGTACGAGAAGGGAAGGATTCGTAAGAGGCTTAGGCGATGAGTTACGCGCCGCAATAAGACAATTCGAGGCGGGGTTGGTCAGGTGAACGCGCGAGAGCTCGTCCATTTTGGGCGCAGCCGAGAGGGTTAACCGCAAGGATGAATTATCACGAGGCGGGCGTCGCGTCGTTAGGGGTGGCTTCCGTTGAAATACGAGCGGGAAATACGAAGGTGAATTTTTTTTTTTCTTTCGCACGGTGGTGCATTTCACGCCACGGACTTGTCTCTTTGCGTTTCGGCCGTCGCCGAGTTAAAATCGTCGTGTTTCCACGTGGAAATTTTCACCGACTATCCCTTGTATCTGAGCTAACAGGATGGACTTCCCTTTTTTTTTTTTTTTTATAATATAAGATATAATTATGACGAGCGTAGATGCACGTTTGGCGTTGCACGATGTAATAATGCAATAGTGCAATACCTGAACAGACGCCTAGAGAGAAAGCTATAATAACATATAAGAATAACGTAGGAAGAATAAAAGAAGACAGTCGCGAGTCAATTGACACTAAAATGGAAAAAGTTCGAACTTCTCGTTGCTTCTTACGGAAATTCACAAAATGATAGACATCTTTTTCTTTTATTGTATATATCATTAACTCTTATATACTAGCAATGCACGTTGACGATCGTCTTAAAAACTTAAACGATATCACACGTTGTAAAGACATAATCGACAAAATCTCGTGCTAAATAGGCCATTTCGACAGGAATGGATTATTACGCTTTTTCATTTGAGGTGTTGTCACTTCGTAAATAAGTTGCTATGTAGGTGATATGAATAAGAGTTTCCGAGCTTGTACGTGAAAAAAATGCAATCTTTAATTTCACTAAAAAAATAGTTAATAAAATATTGCAAAGAATGAGTGAAAATCGAAGAAACGCATTTCCCGTGGGCGAAACAAACACATTGAACATGTTTATACACCTCAACTTATCTGTCGCAGATAATTATAATAACAAATTCATGTCAACGTTCTGGAGACATGCAAAATCATGGAATCGTGGCATTCAACGTGCTAGTCATCAGATGATATAAAAATCGACAATTGATACTTATCGTGCGATCTTTGCTTGTCACTCACAGAGTGATAGATGCTGTCTACCTGATCATTTGAACTCTCGTCGAAAGCACTTGGGACGAGCGCCAAAGTGTCTCCCTGGCGTTGGCCAAGAAACGCCAAATCTTGCATCGTCCTACTACCTCTCAGGCCAGATTCCACGCTGGACTTTCGTAGGCGTTCGAAATTGATTATTACCCGGGCAAGTTCCGATGTGAAAACATGGACGTAAAATACCGGAAGTTCCGGCGTTCACGAGATCGCCGGACCGTGGATGAAACTGTTCCGAGGGCAGGGGGGAAGAATTCGCGCAGCTTCGACTCGCTTCAAATTTACTGGATGAAAACTGTGATCGAATAATCGGGCAGAGCGTTTAAGGGGTCAGGAGAGTTAGAAATTTTCAAACAATCGATTTTTTTTTTGTGGAAATAAGATAGAAAAGGTCCTAGCCTTTAAAACGACTTATTTTGAGGTATAATAATAAATAAATCCGGATACAGAATAATTGAATCACTGTTTACAACTTTGAGCAGTATTATAAAGTATAAATCGTGTGATTCAAATATTACTTTTGCTGAATCGAATATTATGAGACTTGGATTCAATTTAATTGTGAATTGTAAGAGCTGTGAGCCGCGACATATAAGTAAAAAAAGTAAGTAAAGGATACGTATGAAAAATGACGTTCTGAAACTTTAAAATCACGTTTTTTTTTTCGAAACTAGGTTTTTAGAAACGATGTGCAAAATATCTCGATATCTAACCAACCGATTACTGTGAAACTTGGTACGTATCTTTAGTGTAACATTTACTAGGGATTGACGATCGAACATTTTTTTTAATTTTTAACAATTTCGAAAAATATAAACAAGAAACGTAGAAATTTTTGGCATAAATTCGATGCATCAAAAACAAATAGCTGCTGTTTTCATGATTTTCACAAAAATGAAAATGTTGGATCGTCAATCCCCAGGGAATATTGTTTACTTTTGAACTTGTTTTGCCTTTTTGTTGCAGCCAATCCTGTTTCGCTGAAATCATGCACACCGATAGACAATGTTATGTAAAAGGACGCCTTTATGTAAAAAGTTAAATAAGAGCCCTCTTTTTCTCTTTTTTAATGTTGCTTTTTACAGTTCATAATGCGTTAAAATAAACCACAAGAGCTCATGTCAAATATGTACTTTTTTTTTTTATTAGCCTTCGTAATTTTTAGGCCCCGTCAAACTGTCCTGCTATCTTAATCATCTCGCGGAAAAAGCAAATAGTAAAGTAAATCGACAGTTGCTCAGTCTCAACGCGGTTCTCCTCTCTCGAAAGTTTTTCAAGATGAGAAACTTCCAGAATTAGCCGCGTTAACTGAATTATTCCCTCTTCGTCTTAAATAAGCAAGCGTCCCGACTTTGCAGTTGCAATTAGCAGCGGTAACGCGATTGACCCTGATAGTTTATCCCGGGCAAGTGTTCCGGATACTTGGCGATGTACAATTAATTGCACCCTGTTCTTTCGACGCAATCGGTACTAGATTTTCCTTTTCCTTGCTCAAATAAAGAGTTATCGCGATCGGTGATTCGGCACGGCGCGGCGACAGGGGATCAAAGGAACATTTCTTATTACGTTCACGCAAACGAACGTAAACAATGACGCGTATGTGGGGCAAGGAGTAGGCGCGATAAGGACATTATGGAATTATCGCGATAGCGGCAGATAACCGCGACAACCCGGTTAACTGCCAAAAATATATATATAACAGGACCAAAGCCGCGGATCGAGAGTCTTTCAGGGCACGGACAAAATGATTCGGTTCCACGGTGTTCGGTTATTCGTCTCGGCGCTCCTCATCTTGTTGGCGAGATCGGCAAGTTCCAAGCTGGTGGACAAACAATGGTGGGAAACCGCGTTGGTCTATCAAATCTGGCCGAGGGGATTTCAGGACAGCGACGGAGACGGCCAGGGTGACTTGAAGGGTACGTTAACGAACCGGATATTGAAATCTACAGGCGCGTCTGATCGTCGTAATTGTCAATCAGACCGCAGACTTCCGTCTGTTCGAGGAATGTATAAAGGTGCACAGAATGCATGTGAATGTGCAAAAAGGTAAACTACGTTTTCTTACGAGAAATTACGAACCCTGGTGATTTCAAATATTTCAGACACAAAGTACCAAGAGAAGTTCAGATAAACCAAGAAGCCCCGAAAATCATTTTAATTGTATTTCGCACTTTGAAAGCAATATCAGAACGCTCGGTTGCACACATGATCAGCAGTTTCATGATCTCGTAGATTTATTTTTAAGGAACCGTATCGCGAAACGTGAAACGTGTGAAAAAAGAAACTAGATCGCGTTACCGCTGGTCTCGTTTATCGCTTGTTGGTCAAGGTACCAACTGAAGTTACTTCAGCTTTCCATTGTGTGCCATTGATAACGTCCAAATCGACTCATTATCGTATGATGGAAATAATTTCTCAATTGATTGATCACCTTGAATTTATGGGAAACGCGACGTAGTGGCGTCAACGGCAACATTTTTGCAACATAAATGAGAAAGACGTGGTAAAAAATATTTGCACATGTTTCGAAACCGAAAGACATCTGAGAAACATACTTCGTCTTGATGTCACATCTCTAATTTTTAGTTTGTATAATAGAACAGACATCTAATGTTATTACACAGGTATAATCAGCCGGCTTGATTATTTACAAGACCTTGGAATCGACGCAATTTGGCTAAATCCTATTTACCCATCGCCACTCGTAGATTCTGGATATGACATTTCTAATTATACTGACATAGATCCTGTGTTTGGTACACTCCAACTTTTTGATGAATTCGTACAACAAGCACACAATCGTGGTACGTTTGACTAATAAAGTTGTGTTTTCCTCAGTGTAAATATAGCCTTTTGACAAAATATTACAGGCTTGAAAGTCATTTTGGACATAGTACCAAATCATTCAAGCGACAAACACAAATGGTTTGTACTGTCAAGTCAAAAGCAGAAGCATTACAGTGACTACTATATTTGGGCAAATGGATCTAAAGATAAAACGGGCAACAGGATACCTCCTAATAACTGGGTAAGTTGCAATTGTCAAAGTAATTTTTAAAAAATAATTGTTAATTCTCTTTCTTTGATTTTTAGGTGAGCACCTACAGCAATGAAGCAGGATCTGCATGGACATGGCACAGCAAAAGACAACAATGGTATTACCACAAGTTTCACGAATCTCAACCTGACCTCAATTTGAGAAATGAAAATGTATTACAAGAGTTAATGGTAAAGAAATCACATTGTGATGATATCGCATTATGTGATCATTTACTTAAAAACTTATCTTTTGTGTCACAGGATGTGTTTGACTTTTGGCTGAGGAGAAATGTTGATGGTTTTCGAATCAGTGCTGTATCATACCTTTATGAAGATAAAGATTTAAAGAATGAGCTTGTTGTAGGAAGTGGAAACTATACGTCTGGACTATCAGAAAGCACAGCTCTTTTGTACAAGTTTCGCTCATACATTGATAATTGGGTGAAAAAGAATAGCGTGGGAAAGAATAATTCTTCAAAGTATGTATAGAGACATTACAAGTTTTACTTCAACTGTAGTGTTCATACTAAAATATTGTAACCTCTGATTCACAGGTTATTAATTGCAGAATCTTATGATTCTCCTGATGTATTGATGTCACTTTATGGTAATGCTACACACAATGGAATCCCACCTTTCAATTTTCAGTTTATCAAGTCTGTACATAATACAAGCACTGCTGAAGATATTAAGAAGGTTTTGGAATATTGGTTCAAGAAACTTCCAAATAATGCAAGCACAAATTGGGTGGTAAGAGTGTATACATTGCTATAATTATTTCCTATTGTTTGCTTATAACTCAAAAAATAAATGTGTCTGTTCCTTTGAATCTAGCTTTCCAATCATGACAATTCGAGAGCAGCTACAAGAATTGGATTGAATCGTGTCGATGGACTTCACATGATTAGTTTATTGTTACCCGGCCAAGCATACACTTATTATGGGGAAGAGATTGCTATGTTAGACAGGAGAATGTCGTGGAAGGAAACAATTGATCCTATAGGTTGTTCAAAGTCAAAAGATACATATGAAGGCTATTCCAGAGACCCTGCAAGAACACCAATGCAATGGAACGCTAACATCTCAGCAGGATTTTCATCTAACAAACTCACATATCTTCCTGTTCATCCAGATTACACAGAGAGCAACGTTCAATCTCAGCAAAATAATACACGAAGCAATTGGAAGACGTATAAATTGCTTGCTGCTCTTAGAAAAGACAGAGTATTTACTCATGGGGATTATGAGTTTGCAACGTTGAACAATGACCATGTGTTTGCCTTTAAAAGGTTTGTGAAGAACGCAATGACATACGTTCAAGATACATGAGATACATAATGAATATTTAATTTTAATTCTTATCAGATATTTAGCAAACAATCCTACGTATATCGTCGTCGTCAACTTGGGTCTACGACAACAAACGATTAATTTAAAATCAGTGTTTCCAGAATTGGAGGATCCAGTAGAAGTTGTTATCGTTTCCAGTAATGCAGCTCACATTACGTAAGTGTTTGTCTTATTTAAAAGAGGATTTATTCTTGAATTTGATAAGACAACTTGGAACATATTGACCAGGTCGAATATTTCTATGGTAAATATTAAGCTCACGGCGAATGCAGCGTTGGTATTAAAATTTGAGAATATGTGCAACTGGGAAACAACAACGGATCCTGTCACGGTCACAACCGAGAAAAATTCTGCCGCTATTTCCTTCTCAATAGTACAATTGATAACAAGTACGAGCATCGTAGTAGCATTACTGTTCAATCTTTTAACGCGTTATTGAACTACATCTTGTAACATACAATTTTCAATTACTACGAAGATTTAGTTGTGTAAAACAATTATAACTGTTTTCATATTAACGAGAGATTTTGACTATAGAAAAACGGCAAATGTACATTCAGTTCATTCCACTTAACACTTTAGCGCATTAAGCATATTCTATAAATAGGAAGTTTATTTCTGTTGAGAAAGATATTGGCCTCAGGTGTTAACGTTCTGGTTCTAAAGTGCTACTATAATTTATATTAATGACAACACAAATACTACAGTTATTCGTAAATACGTTCATGAAGCGGCGACTGTGTTGAGTGACTCATAAGCTGAGCAATCTGAACCCAGATGCGTGAATAACTCATTTAGAAGCCAGTTGTATCTCTACTAAAATCACCAGTAGAAATTGTACTTTTGATGGTATATATACATATGTTATATATATAATACATAGTAACGATACAAATATTTAATATTACCGTCTATTCGTTAGTAATACAAGTGCATAAAAAAAAAAGAAATACAAAGATTTCAAAATGGTACACACTCATATATATAACAATTCACGTTAAATTCGCGGTCACAGACAACGCGTTATAATTAGTTGAATACGTTGTATTTCTGTGATTCGAGTTATCAATATATGCTGATTGCTGTTAATCGGACAATGCTGGGCTTTGAACGCAAATACATTCAATCAAGTCTAACATATCGCCTGTAAGATAAGAGCGAAAGGCAAACAAGAATAGGGGAGGTGAAAGAAATTTCACAACTTCAATTGTTATCTATTCGTGTCTGTATCTATAGCGAACGAAAATGTATTCGGTTTCGTTGCCCAGTTTCGTAACATCGGCCATTAATGGTCAACCAAAATCGCTGGATCATTCCGCAAATAAAATTAACGCTCTTGTCCGGAACAAACGAATGTACAACGAGGGAAACGACGGTTCGAAAAATCCGTTGGTCAGTTACTTCAACGGTGAGTGTCAAGCGGACCGAGCGGAATGCAAAACAAGAGAATCCACAGAGATGACTCACCTCTTTTGCGTTGCATCGATCTACCAGGCCGATGAGTCCAAAGGAAATTCACAAGACACAGGTTTGACATCACTGTTTACGAAACGAAAACGATTTTTTTTCACACGCGAACGCGACGCGTACACCCCGAACGCCGTTTGCACGAAATCTGAAATTTAAATTCGACCAATCGCGACGCGTATGCTCGCGCATCTCAACCGCCGTGTGCATTTCGAGAACGGAAGTTCGTAAATAGCGATATTGAATTTAGATTCGATCGATACACAGATAGATTCGCGCGCGGACAATTTGAATAGTCGCGAAACGTATATGTATACGAATTGCATTTATTGCAGTGCATAAATTGCAGCTAGAATTTATAAAATATCGGAAAGATATTGCTAAAACGGCGTTGAAAAAGAGTTCCCCGTTTTTCAGAATTGGCGAGCGATAATTTCAGACACTACTCAATCGATCCGGTGTGTATGAGTATTCGTGTGTGCATATTTTGGTTTTTATGGATAATGTTAATAGTAGTGATTGTTATATCCATTTTATCTTACTGCTGTTTTCCATCAAAAACGTGCTACAATTCTACTGTAAATACAACGAATACAGTGAGTATTTAACAGCTGGATAATGCTGTAAATTTTGTTTATCCATGAACCGATATCTCAAATTATGTAATTGTCTTAATTCCACGTTATTTCAGTAAACTTTCCGGATTATTCACACGTTATTTCAGTAAACTTTCCGGATTTTTCAGTCAGATGTTGTTAAATAAGTCAATAAAGGAAAGGTCAATGTATGTTCGTGAAGATAGTATATTTTTTTCGTGCTATCGGCAAGATGTAAGATAACGGCTTAATTCCTCACTTCTGTTGAGCAGATTAAAATATCTATGAAATCTTTAAGTGTGAAATAAAACAGATATTATGCAGAATTACTTGCATACATTATTTATCGTTCTTACGTATGAACGTAAAAAAAATGTTGTACATTATTTAAACATGAAAATATCGTTTAAATATTTTGTAATATTAAAAGAAATTGTAATATTTTGTAATATTAAAAGAAATGCAATAAATTTAACTTTCATATACAAAACGAAATATTTTTCGCGCTATTTTTCTGTCCAAGTATTCTATTCGTCGTTAAAAACGGCTGATTCAAAGGGGAGAATTATCTCAGTTCTGTACTACGGCGACACGGCTCCCCGTGCAAATTGATTCTTAATAAAAATTCTTTAATAATTTTACGAAACAATGTTTGTTTTTTTTATTTAATCTTATATCATTTCAAAGGATCTCTTAATTTTTAATCGAATCTTTCATTCATATTTCATAATTTATTAACATTTTCTAATACAGTTCATAAACATAAATCTTCACTAAGATATTATAATCTAGATAAAAGTACATAATTCGTTTAGTAAATTAGGCAGGTATTCATTTACTTTTATGGCATGTTATAAATTTTAATATTAGCCACTCTGAAATATTTTGTAAAGCCTACAATACTCTCGAGGGATGAAAGTCGTCCCTGCTTTTTCTTTACATTTTATGCTTGTGGTAGTAAAAGTAAATAGATCCAGAGAACAAAAGGGGAGCAAGAACCAACCAGATGCCTCTATGGGGTAAAACGCATTTGTCCAGTCATTCTTGAACCTCTCGTTATATGGGATCGATCGCAATCATCAGAAGAACAGCAAAGAATATTCGCTCATCCCCGTCACGTAAAATCGTTTAACGTCCTTGATTTCGTTTGATAATAATAATGGAGAGTGGGAGACTGAATTTAGATAGTGTCGAAGCGAACGGGAATACGAAAGAAACGGTAGTTGTCGCCACGTACAAGGCGTTGCCGGACGACGACGGTGCTGTGCAAAGTAAAGTCGAAAATATTGCAATGGGAAAACCGGAAAATGAAACCGACGTTGACGGTGGGGTCCGCGAAAAAATGCTTAAAGAGGAGAGTAAAATCTCTCCCACGAAAGATACGACCGAGGTATGTCAATAATCAATATTTTTGAGAAGTACTTCTTGCGATCTATGAAAGATACTTGCGTGTATATGTAATTGAAGGCATCTTTTTCTTCTTTATCAATCTTGCTGCTATTATAATAATTGTTTCATTTGAAGTTATTACTTTTTTCCCCCTTTGTACTTTAACGTTTATCTATTTTTATCTTAACTGGAAATTTCTTTTGTTCGGTAATAATTAGGAAACGCTCAATCTACTTGTAGACGATTTTCTAATTTTTTATCACATGTTTTTACACGTTCTATATTTCTTTCACATTGTACTGCATTTATTATTCAAAAGTAAGAATCTTTTCCTGTTGCATCATCTTGAATAAGAAAGATGGATGGTGGAATTACCATTGAGGAAATAATAATGATTCATTAAGTGTTCAAATGAAATATATACATTAAATATGTGTTAATTTTATATGTAACATATAGTTATCTTGAATAGGTAAAATTTATTTCTGAAAATGGAGACACCAAAATTGATATTGAAACAGTGAAGCAAGCCCTTTCAGGAATGGGAAAAGAGGAGCTCATGAAGTTCGTTAATGATCCATTCTGGATTCGATTAAGATGGTTTTTATTCATTGCTTTCTGGTTACTTTGGGTTGCCATGTTGGGTGGTGCTATAGCTATTGTAGCAATGGCACCGAAATGTACAGCACCAAAACCTAAAGAATGGTGGGAAAAGAGTGTTATCGTACGATTAGATCCTGTTGAAACATACAATCATGATATGAAAAGTGTAGAAGATTTATTAGATACTCTGAAAGAACAAAATATAGATGCAATCTCTCTTGCTTCCATGATTAAAGAAAGTCCAACAGGTACTACAGAATTATTTTCAGGAGCTATTTTCTCTCTAATATAACGATAAATATTAATATTATATCTTAAATCATAGGGGGAGCAGTAGATTTCAAAAATATTAGACCAGAATTTGGAACTATAAGTGATCTAGAAGCTCTTATAAAAGCTGCAAAAGGCAAAGAACAGTACATCATTTTAGAAATAGATCCAAGTCATACATCAACTGAGCATCCATGGTTCAAACGTTCCATAGAGAGAGAAGAAGCATTTTCATCTTACTATGTTTGGGCAGATCCAAAAGTGACTTCTGATGGTAGACGTAATCCACCTAATAATTGGGTTAGTTGTATCTCTTTTTTTTTCAAATTCAAGTTGGCTTTTATCTTTATAATAATTCTATAATACAAATATCTTTCAGCTAAGTGTCTATGGAGGGTCAGCATGGGAGTGGAACGAACAAAGGGGACAATATTACCTTCATCAATTCAATATAACACAACCTGAATTGAATTATAACAATTCAGCAGTGATTACAGAATTTTCTGTAAGTTATTCTGCCATCATTTTTCACATATGTAGATTAATAATACTTAATTTTCAATACTTAGGATATTTTGAGTCATTGGTTAAAATTAGGAATCAGTGGATTCCGTTTAGCTAATACTCAATACTTAACTGAAGATCCAAATCTTCACGATGAATTTAGAAGCACTATACCTACCGAAGCAGATAACTATGATTCATTAATACATGCTTACACAAGAGATCGCCCAGAAAATGCTGCTGTTTTGACAAAGTGGCAAGAAAGAGTTCGTAATGAAACAGACAATAAAGGGTTAGTTATCTTTAATAATTATCTATAATATATATAGTTTTTTTCTAAAACAAGATTCCATAACTAAATATATGTCCAGGTTATTTGCCCTCCAAGATGATATTGGAACTGATATCCTACAAGTTTATAATGAAAAGAAAAGACTGATTGACCTCCCACAAAATTCGCAATTCCTTACAACTGCAGATAGCAGTATAAATGCTACGACTTTGCAGCGTGGTTTTTCGCATTGGCTTAATTTTACTTCCTGGCCTGCCTGGGATGTAAGTGTCTACAAGTTTTGTAATATTGGAGTATATGTTATATTACATTGTATTATTTTAGATTAATGGCAAAAAACTTAGTTTGAGGGAGAGAATGCCTGCAGATATAGCAGACAGTTTAACACTCATGACGTTACTTTTACGTGGCACACCCGTGCTGTTAATAAACGATACTTTATCTGCAAAAGATGCCTTTGCAACTTTATCCAAAGCCCGACAAAGTTTAACATTCCTTCATGGAGAAACAATGCTTAGGACTATTAATGGAAGTGTGTTTGTTTACACAAGGTAATATAACAGTATTTGTACATATTTACTAACAGTGTTTGTTTTTCCGTTTACACATTAAATATAACTTCATAATTAAAAAACATCAAAAAATTAATAAATGATATAGATCTTTTAAAGAATAAAACTGAGTAATTATAGTATTGATCTATGTCAAAAAAAGTTCAATCAATTCACAATTGCTATAAATCATCTCAATTATCCTTTGGTGCTACACTTAAACCCTAAATAACTCATACACCTCACACTATTGACACAAATTGTACTGTGTAATTTACTAACCAAGGATCAATTTGCCTTGTTCCACGCTTCCTTCTATGCAACGCAGGAACTGGTGAGTTTTCTTACTAACATATTGCATGAAGCCTATCTTTATAAAACTAATTTTAAATAATAACGATTTTGACTAACCACTGATTAATTAACGAGAATATGAAATATTAATTTAATTATTGTTACTAAAAACTAATCAATTTTTCTTTTCCTTTATAAAAAAATTATAATTACAAACCATAAAATTAAATAAATCTTTAGGTTAAAGAGTGGTAATCCTGGATACTTAGTAGCATATCAGTCAGCAGAAGAACCTATAGTGGCGGATTTCTCTACAATACCGCAGATGTCTGAAGAAGTTAATGTAGTTGCATACAGTCCGAATTACGCACAAGACGGCGATACAATAAAGTAACATTATTTTATTGTCATTTAATATTTTGTTTTTTTTATGAAATATTAATAATTATTTTAATGAAATCTCTTTTTCAGAACAAAGTTACCTTCGAACAAGGTTCCTATATCTGGCAAGAGTACAATTGTTTTAACGTTTGTTCCAAAGAATTAAATATAAGAAAAGACTCTAATCAATCAATAATCTTCTGCTTATTATGTAATGGTATTTATTACAATTATGTATTGCTTTTGTGGAAAATATAATTAAATATGATGCAGTAAAAATATAATATTTTATAATTAATCCATTATTGTTTTTTAAAGAAAAGACTTTTTGTTATAATGCAATAAATTTTATTATTCTATATGAAGTTTATGTGGATCTGTGAACCTTGCAGTAAGAATATAAAACAGCGCAGGTAAAGGAACTAAAGCAAGCATTGCTGGATGAATGCCGAGACCTTGGAAAGTTGCCGCGGCCATTAAACCATATCCATACAACAGCCAATGACCTAAAATAACTATTGCATTCTTCATATCTGATACACAGCTCAACAACAATGCTTTCATTGACTGAAAAACACATTCATGAAACATTTACAAACAATATATTCAAATATAAACAATGATCAAAGAACATTACCTGATTTAATTTAAATGAAAAGTGTGCTGCATTGGATAGTACAGACAATGTTATAGTTATATATGGGAATGAATAATCTAAAAACAAAAGTTATTAAAACATAAAGACATTCTTAAAATGTAAATTGCTTCACTTACATATTAGACCACCACCAACTGCATGTAATAAAGCTAAAATGGGGTAGAAATAAAGAGCAGCATAAATTGAAAATTTTCCTTTTTTTGGCAAAAATTTCTTGGCTATGATTGGTCTTATCATTAACATTATAGCTGTTCCTAAAGCATAAAAAATGAACACCATCGTGTACCTAAAAATTGAATTAAGATTAATTAGTTTCTCAGACAGAAAGGAAGTAAGCTAATAATTACGTAGTTACTAACAAAGGATAAACAGCTTCCTGTGTGCAATGCAAGGTTTCTTCATAATTCGGGCTAGGGTTGTGCAACAATGTGTACCAGTCTGAAAGTTTCGTAACTTTACATGACCTAACTGAAAAACTGCCTACAGGATCAGTCAGTTGCAAAGTAATCAGAGATGCAGAAACAACTTCCAACAGAGCAGACAAGTGTAGTACAATTACTTTTTTAGGTATGTTGCGCCTCATGGATACCATGTCAATACAAAACCAATGTAATACTAAGGCTAATAATGCCATGAATCCTAGATAGAGCCAATCGTAAAGCATTGGTTCGTCATCGCAAGGTATACATATCGAAGAGGCATTTGCTCTGAACCCACGAGGACATGCACCGCAGTCACTCCAGTTGCCATCAGAGAGCAATTCTCTCCCACAGTATAATCCGGGACATCGAGTAAATAGATTTAAAGCACTTGTCTTTGGTATCGAGCACATGAAGATAAGATACTAAGACAATATGAGTATTTATCACTTTTTTAAAATTTCAAAATGTAGATCGTAAACGCGCTGTATCTTAAACAACATAGAATGAACATTTTAAGGTTAGATGTCAAAACAGCGAATTACATTCCATACAATACGATGACATAATTTGTTAATTATTTATATTATCAATTTCAAAATATCTTATTCTGAATGACAAATACATTGTTTGTGAAAACACTCTGCTTTTGTGATTCACTAGTAACTAAGTTTGTAAACTATGATCACGTATATGACAACATTCTATGACAGTGGATCAGTAATATCGCATATACCTAATAATAAAAATATACCTAGGAATATGTTACAAAAAGTATAGAAACGATCCTACGTCAAAAAGAATGATTTCAGAAAAAAATCATAAGATTCTAGAGCGAATGAAAATACACGTTGCAAAAGATATAAAAATTTTATATGTATACGTATCAATGTCATTTAACATGATATACGTACAACGTATATATATAATGCATCGTATTAAAGGATTTGAAGAACAAATTTACAAGGTTTTATCTTCTACATTATTTTTTCCTATATAAAAGTACCAACTACGTGATATATGTGCGTGTATAGTTGTATTAAGGCACGTTCATAAGAACGAAACCAATTGATCACGAGCTACGCCGCATTAACGATAAATAGTAACAAGAAAAATAATTAAATAGAAATATACGTATATAAAGTCGAACGGACAGTTTAAAACGACATTAAATATATACGGATCGTTGCAACGCAAATTGAAATGTTCCTAGCGAAAAATTTCAATGGTGCAATGGGAAAACGTAAAGTGGCGCGATCTAGGGCGTTCGCTGACGTTCGTGTTTGATCGGGAATCTCCGGCCGATGATTGTCGAGTGCATATTACTATTTTCAGGCACACAAGGCACCTCTTGACGGGTTTTCAATAAGTGAAGAGGGCGACGGTGGAAGGATCGTTTTTTCTTTTTAATTTAAATTTTACGTGCGGTAGATGCCGAAATTGTAGTATCTTGTGCGCGCGTGATAAAAGGGTACGATGTTGGAAGAGGTCTCGGCGGGACTTAGCGCTTGACGGTCTGTCGGTCGTTCCGGCAAAAATGAAAGAAGCTCGTCGGTCCGAGCAGCTGATGGCGGCCGAGTGCTGTTCGAGCCTCAGTGTCCCCCATCGAAGCGTTTAAGTGAGTGTGTGCGTTTAGCTGCGCGAACGGAGTGCGGCCACCGCGTGAGAAAGAAAGATAATTCTGTGGAAGATAGATTTCGCGCGGTGAAACACCGCCGCAAAGGAGATACGAGCTATTTCGTAACGGTGCTTGTTTCGCGACTTGGTACCCGACACGCAGGCACGGCACGGCAAGCCTGCCAGCCGTTCCACGGGCTCTCGGTGGCGTGAATCAAATATTTGCTCGAACGGAGAGAAGTGAACAAGACGAGTCGCAGATCAAAACGACCGGCCGTGGTATCAAGTAACGCGAAATCCACGTACGATCAAAGGAAAGACACGGTGCCGCTTGTGTGTTGCACGGTGTAGGTGGGAGATTCGACGTACGACGGGGCGTGCGTTCGCGTGTGACAACGCCTAACAAACGATCGCGCCCCTTTTCTCGACCGGTACGAAAAGAACCACCTCCGGCGATTATTCAACGAATTTTTATCGAACTGTGAACTTGATGGATCTCGTCGTTTGACGGACATCCCTCCGATTAAACACGGGTTCGGCTCTGTTACGCGGAATAATCTCCTCGTGCTATGCACGCACTACTATCAATTTTCACCCCTCTCTGCTTCAGGAACCTCTGAACCAGTAGGTTACCGTGTTCAGGTACACCACGTGCGCTTCGTAATCGTGTAGTGTGTTGCTTTCTCCTTGTGTGTGTAGTGAGTTCATCTTCCTCGACGCGGAATGCGACCTCCTCGGGGTGGATGCAATCTTCTTTAGTCGCGTCCAACGCCGAAAAAGTGCAGCCGAGGCACGAAAGTGCCTCCAGCGTTTCACTTCCCTCCAGCTCTCGTAGTGCCTCTGCTAATCTCAACATGTCGTCAGCGACTTTTGTGGACCGAATAGATCCCTTTGCCAAGAGATCCCTTAAGAAGAAATCCAAGAAATCGCAGGGTTCATCTCGTTATCGTAACTCACAAGATGTTGAACTTCAACAGTTACCACAGCTCAAAGGTTAGTTCAAATCTTTCATACTATATTTACCTCTTTCTGTATGCCTCTTGCATTCACATTCTTGCCACAATGTTACAAAAATGTTGATAAAAGATTTGAACGTAAAAACTGTTGGAAATGCACAATTCTTTATGTATGTTTAATGTAAAATGTTCCATGAACTGGCATTTTCTGGATACTGATCTGAATCTAAAGGCGAAGCAAAAAGTTACCATGTCCTTGAATCTCAGAGTTACTTTCATTTTTTCATTTGAGCATCTTTTGCATTCTGATTATAACAATTATACAGAGATGACATTACATAATAATGTGAATGTGTTAATAGTTGACTTAATATAAATTGACTTTTTGTGCTGCAATCAAATGAATCTAATGGCATTAAAGATAGATGTAAACTATACGCTGTCTCGTTAATCACGTTATTTTATATCCTTTACAAATAATATGTACTATGCATTATATATTCAATATAATTGCATTATTAACGATACATCATGCATCTTGAAATTATGCAATTGGCAATACATTTGTCATTTTAATATTGAGCAATCACAACGGATGAAACAGAATTATATCCTGATGTGATAAACAAAGTTACCAGGTGATGTATTAATGATTTCAACATACACATTCCTCAGATATATACACTTCATTTCACACTTTTTTTATATAATTCTCATGTCCTCTACTTACTAATTGAGTGATCAAACGATTAAATAAGTATATCAAATTAGATCATTATAAATACATCAAACACATGACACTACAATTTATTGTTGAGTGTTATGTATGTATAAAACGTTGAGTAATGCACATTTTAATGCATATTGTTTGTGCATATTATATACGTTAGATCGCTCGATATAAAGATAACCTGAAATTGCCGAAGCTAACCTCAAAATATTTAGCGATAAGCACGTTTTATCGAAAATATTTCGGTTTCTCATTTCTCATATATTTAAAACAACTATTATACAACTACTATGATAGAATTTATCGGCTATATAAAAAAAAAGCATTTAATTCCGTGAATACGTGTCTGGTGTACTTCGTATTGACGTATGTTCAGAAAATCGATGAGGAACGGCGAAGTAGAGGTCAGTTCAGGTTACTCGACCGATTTTCCTGCAATATAAATTTCGTAACTGCCAATGACATAACGCAAAAAGGATAGACAAATTTTTTTATTTTACAATGATCTTTTCTTGAAACATTTCCTTGAACATACTGCTTCTTATTGCACGTAGACCAGACACATGACTCTGTATGAATTGAAAACTAAAATCAAGATATATATTGGTTCTTACAAATCTCTGTCGCGCCATATGCGTATCACTTTACGTCATGTACATACATATTTCTATTGCCGGGTTTCTGAGGCTTTATTTTGTCAATTAGTGAATTGTTAAACAAAAGTGCGATATTAATTAAAAAATATCAGATCATTCGTAAATTCCGAATCCACTTTTGTTGATTAGACCGTTGTTCCATTATTTCATCCTCGCTCTTACATAATCTATTATGCACGCTTATTATTTTTACACGATTGGAAGATAAATTCTCAATTTTCGAAAAAGATCATCGTAATTACGCGTTAATTTCACAAAGCACGCGTACGCATTGTGAATATTAACGAGAGTATACAAAACACGTGCGCGTTTCGATGCGAGTCAGCCATTAGGAAACTGTTATTATCCGAATGCGAAAATAATTACTTATCGAATTATCCACTTCTTACCGGTGCAAGAAGAATTCGCTTAGAGTGATGGAAATTTGTTGTATCACATTTCGAAATAATTATATTTCTTTGAAAAGCACAAGGCAACACAGATTGACGAAGCACTAAGAGAGACAGAGACAAACATCGATGGCTTTCCGATGTAATTTCGATTCGTATCAACCAAGTTATATTACTATAAAAAGTTGAAAACAGTACGTAGTGACCCATAAACTCGCGGCACGTTCCAACGACGAGCGGTTATGCGAAAATACAGGCATCCACCTTGCAGTAGGCAGTGTCGTTCACCTCTGCCAATAAAACGGCAGTAGTCCTTATAGTCTCTCCTTCTCTGTTGCTCGTTCACTAGCTCACTGTCTTCTCCGCTTCTCTCCTCCTCTTTTCTCCCTTTCTCTCTCTCTCTCTCTCTCTCTCTCTCTCTCTCTCTCTCTCTCTCTCTCTCTCTCTCTCTCTCTCTCTCTCTCTCTCTACACTTATTCCTATCTCTTTACTTCCACGCTCGGTTTCTCTCATCGTCTCTTTCTCGCCGCAACACGTACATAACCTATATGCACGTGTTTTCCGCCCGAGTATCTTGTGTAGACGTGCGTTCACGTATCGACACACGCGACGTACCACATGCTTCACGGAAGAGTAACTTTCGTTGGAAGTAACAAAAGTCGAAACGCGCGTAGCACATTTACGACGGCTCGTCGCCGTAAACCCAGCCCGGTGTGTTCATTCAGGAATTAATTTTAATTCGCCTTGAAAGCAAACTAATGGTTTTTTACTAATTCAAAGCTATATATGTCCATGGTAGAACATGGTCCAGTAGTACGGTGTAGTGAATCGTACGTAATACCTCTCGGCAGTAGGGTCGTAGCCGTAGTAGTAAGCCCGGGTTTCATGTGGGATTTATGTACTGCATAGAGCTTGTGGCGTAAGACCAAAGCGGGTAAATATGTTTGGGACCGGTTACCTACTCCGGGGAGGAGGGACTCCTGCTTGCGATCGCAGTGCTTGAGATTTTCACTGGCAACATTCTGCAGGGTGTCGCCGAATGCTCGTCCCTATAGGTGCCTCTCTCAGTGCAACGAGTCGTCTTTGATTACATACTTTTCGTTCGTAGGTAAATGAAGCTTTTTGAAAAGGGTTAATACACATAGTTCATATTTTTTCTTCTTTTTTTTTTTTTTTTTTTGCTAGGATTCACGTTTAAAATCATACGAGCAGGAATTGTTTAACGGTCGAATAGACGGAGATGTAAGATATAAGTTTCGCTTCCATCGTACAGCCAACCTACGAATAAGACTTATTTAGAAAACATGTAGGTGTGCAGCCGGTGTCTCTGCCTACGGGTTCGCGTTGTTCACCAACCCAAGTATTTTGAAGTTCTAATCTTGTTGAAGCAAAAGCAACAGGGGGAAACTTTTACAGTGTTCCTCATCTCGAAACTGCCGGCTCAATTAAATCAACATCGATCGATCCATAGATCCGACAATTTTTCGTTGGAATTCGTTAGGATCTTCTAAATCAGTGGTTCCTTATTCTTGTTCTTTCTAAATTCTTATTATTCAAAAATTGAATTTTCTGATGCGGAGGAGGCTTAAAAGACCATCAACTTCCAAAGAGCGTGATATCTATGAAAGAAAAAAAATTAGAAAGTTAAATTTTCAATTAAAGAAATGCAGAAAATTCGCTATTAATAGCTCATTCTCGAATTTCCCTAGAAAATCTTCCTCCTTCTTTATAGGGACCCACATTGGAAACCATTCTAAATCAAAGTGGACGGATCTCTAGTAACACTTCTCCGAGTTCTCTGTAGCACGTGCTTGTTTAATTTATGGAATTCGCTACATACGGATGTTCTTTGCGTATTTGAAAAGTGTCCGAGTCATGCAGATTGAATTTGACAACGACGAGGATCATTGCGATCTGTGCGAGGATTACTGTTCGAAGCGATGACGTTCAAAGAGCACATCGTCGTCATATGTTTAGGCCGTCACGTGATGTACCCGTTCATATTGTTACAACATCGCCCCGGACGATCGTGGTAATCTCCTGCTGACAGATAAGAAGCCACAGATTCATCGACGCGCAGAAAGCAAGCTGTTCGCTCTCCTTACCATCTCCTCGTGTTTGAGCGATCCGAATTTATTTCTATCCGAATCGATCATTCGAATAGAATATTTGCACGTTTTCGGCGACCGTGAACTAATTTCGTCCGAAGGCAAATAAACGGGGAACGATTTAGAGCGATAGATAGAGAAAACGGATCGGAACTCGTACGATAAATGGCAATGCACCGATTCGATCAGGTTGACCTATCGCGCTGGAACGACGTGCCACGTTTTTTTTGTGCCAAATCGCAACATTTTCTCAGTTTTAAGTATATTTAAATGTAACCCAGGCGAAACAAATGATAAACGTTTATTACTTCTTAATCATTTCTATCCAGTGACATCATACAAGTAGGCAAGTTCAAAAGAAAAAGGAAAGCGACGAATTGTCGTATAGGGATTCGGTCACTCGTTATGGTCCGCGAACCAGTTGCCAGCGCAAGGGGTTAAAGGAGAATCACGGGACAAGCGAGAGCAGTCGAGTATCATCACAGTTCGACTACAGTTGGAGAAATCCGTTTCAAACTCGGATGACGCGGCTAGAGCATTATGCGCTCGTTATTAGGACTTCTGGCAAGTTAATCGAGGTTCAAGCAATGAATTACACACGCGAGTCACCGAGCGGATTCCCGTTGCGGCACGCGTGTGTGCCCTCGAGAGAGGAGTCGCCGATGGCCCGACGTTTTTCCACTTGTCGCGCGGCAAAATTGGACTAATTTCGTGTACTTCCGGTTTCCTGGGCGAGAGAGACGGGGGCAGAATTCTCACCTATCGCGTTCGATTCAACTTTAACTTACTTTTCTTTGACTTACTTCGCTGCAGTGCAAGATCTCGCGAGAAATTCGATCGACGACCAATGAAGCCTCCAATGCTCGAAACCTACTTTAGCAACTTAGTATGTATCGATTCGTCGGTTATCGACGAGCTTCACTTGTTTTTCATCCATCCATCCATCCGTTTAACGCGACTCGCCGCTCGGAGATTTGCAATAACACCGATCCACCTTGTTTCCGGCGGCGTTTCAAGGCCAAGCCCGCCGCTTCGCGCGGACGAAATAAAAATCGACTGGCGATGCATTAACGTTATTGCATTAAGCGGAGCTCTGCTCTCTAACCCAGCTCGGCTTCAAAGAGATAAAAGGGTTCGCGCTCGCGGAGGCAACCGTGCCATGTTCAACGATGTTGCAACGTGACGCGTTCTCCTGGAACGACGACGTTACCGGGAATATCTCGGTTCGTTTCTCAGGAAGCGATCGGCAGTTTCGGTGGAACGTGTTCCCCACATTGATCTTGTCCTAACCGCGTAGTACAGAGATTTTTACAATTTCGTTCTCTCTCTCTCTCTCTCTCTCTCTCTCTCTCTCTCTCTCTCTCTCTCTCTCTCATAAACTCTTTCACGAAACTCTTGACGGCATTATTACGCGCTGGTGTAGTCATTACTCATTTCGAATCGCGTAATTTAACTTTTCCCCAGACACGAGTCGCAAGTACAAGTACACAGCGCGGCGAGTAAACGAATCGTTAATTCATTTTAATATTTGTCGAACGAACACGCACGCTCGGTTCGAAAACCAAAAATAAAGAGGGATTGTGCGAGGTCGATTAACGACGCATTGAACGTAAAAACTGGTTTTTCTGTGTGGAAAAAAAGAAAAAAAGGAAAAAAGAAGAATTGCCGATGCAACTTGTCACGTTTCCATCTGTGTGATCGTTGCGACGATTAAAACGTTGTCAATGGGTCAAATTGCCATCAAGTTTGCAAAGTGAAATTGAAAATACGTAGAACGAAAGAAACGTGTGAAAGATAATTCCAGAGATGGATCCCTGGAAAAGATTTCCAAGATCGTTGTCGTGCCGTGGTTCGACGTCCTCGACAGGCTGGCCACCGAGCCATAAACCAGAGTATACGATTCGCCTAATTGAGGGCGCCATTGATCGCTACGGTCACTGTCAAGATCATCGTGGTGCAGAAGGATGATAGCGCAGTTTTCCGGCCGATGAGAGTGGGCGAGCTGTGCTCTCCACGCCGCGTCGATCGTTAAGCCGCGTTTACACCGCAAACGTCGTTCGTTTGCTCACTGTCTTAACGCGGATTTTATTTGCTTGTTTCTCTCTCTCTCTTTTTATTTCCCTTCTTTTTATACTCTGCCGTTTCCGTTGTTTATCTTGCAGCCGCGTGCCACGCTCGAATCACTTAGATTTAACGATCAATGTATGGGAAGGGGAAAAAAATGGCGATATAACTCGCGTTGTTAACGTGCACACTCGGACGATGCGTTTTATACCTTTAATTGTCGTAGGCGTGTTTTTTTTCCGGTTCTACACCACGTTGTTTAGCACGATTTATTTCTTTTTCACTTTGTCCTTTGCCTACACGGAGATACTAACGACGCGAACACTGTAGGAAAAATTCTGCGAAAGAAAAGGAATCCGCTCGCGGAAAGAATCTGCCATTAAAATAAAATAAAGAAAAAAAAAAAAAATATCGCCAAGGCTTTTAAATTAAATTACGATCACGCGTTAAGATATTTACGTAGGTATCGATCACGAGAAAACAATGTTTGCAACAACGTCATCATCTTCCCACATTTTTTTTAATTTATAGGGGTTGATCGATGTGGTGGTTTTTTTTTTTTGCGCTGCTCCCTTGTAAACGTATTTTTCGCGTGAAAAATTGAATGTAGAGGAGCCTGCGGCAAATTCTTTCTAAAGTATAACCACTTAGAGTTGCCGCGTGAATTATAGGCTAGGAAAGTTTTTACGTTCCCCTAGGAATATCGGAATGAACGCAAATACCTACCTGTACGAACGCTTTTTTCCCTTTCTTTTTTTCACGTTTCATGTGTCAAACAGATGCGCCTGCGTTTCGAGATTCGAACGATACGCGGAGTATCAACGTAAACCAGTCCTGGAGAGGCCATTTCGAACACCTGTTAGTCGATTAAGAGTCCGTTGTACCTCGAACGTGAAACGTTCTCGAAATTCTCGTCCGTTTGCCCCTTTCCTCTTAATCTCGATTCGTAAAGCACACCCATAAATTCCCTACAATCCTTTTCGAACTCGTTTTGTACGTCGATGACGCCTCTCCCTTGCACATTGCACCCTCGAGGAATATCGAGTTCTCGAAACTTTGCTCGCTGAATATTCGGGGTAGGCCCATTATCAACACTCACACTTCTGTCCATTGTACAATCGAGATTTGCATTTCGATGACAAACGCGTTTTCATCGAATTAAGTCGATCTGTTGTCAGTTCAGTGTTGTACAAAATTCACGTTTTATTTAAATTACAAAAATGTACCGCGGAGGAAGTGTTACGGACAGCAAGACAATTCGTTTTATTCGTCAACGTCTGCGATGGCTAGTACACTCTCGTCACGCGAGAAAATAAAAATTTGTTACTTGAATCGAATTTTTCCGTGGCAAACACGAAACATATTTGTAAATTTTAGACGTTTTAGAATATTATCTAGTTCCTTTTGCATCTTTTTCAAATTTTTTCTGCTATTTAATATTAATTATTATTAAACAGTAAAAGCATTAATTTAAAAAAAAAGAAAGGGATCAACGTTATTTCCTTGCAATTTAATTCAATTTCACGGCAGCTGCACGTACTCTGTTCTAGCGACACAATGCTGAACAGACACTTTCGAAACCAGCACCACAGCTAAAGAGTTTAACCTCTTGCGCTGGAATAACGTGCCACTGTTTTCTCAGTTTTGAGTATATTTAATCCCTGGAAGCCCGAAGCTCGCAGTCCCGTGTTGGGGTCATTTCTGACTCACACGGATATTCCACTAATCATATTTAGATCGTCCGAGCGGCTCGCCGATATTGTACCAACACAGTGACAGACACCCGACTCATATAGCAACATGTAGAAGCATATAGGAACAAATAATAATCACATGAATAATAATGTTCTATTTATTTATATTTATACATTGACAAGAGACAGTCGCTGTATCTTTGCTAGATCCAATACGTTGCTAATTATGTTCAAATTCCTGGTTTTCTGAAACTATATTATCCACAGTTTCTGATATATTGTCTTGTTGCATTTCGGGTTCACCATTTGATACACTTCCGTTGTCTGATGATTGCTCGTTGGTAATGAAGACATTACGTCAACATAATGAAACAAATATAAACAACGGAAAAAAAGTAATAAAAAGAACAAAAATAATAGTAAAAACAGTAAATTAATAATAAAAATAGTGCTAAAAACTAAAATCTAAATAGTAAATAGAAAAATAATGTAAAATACTAAAGACTAAAAACAAAAATAGTACAGACTATTAAATACTAAATACTAAAGTACAATGCTAAAATACTAAAACAGTAATGAAAACAAATAACAAATAAATTCTTCTCAATAACTTCAGTAAAAGAAAGCGACGAATTATTGTATTACGGTTTTGGTCACTCGTTATGGTCCGCAATCAGTTGCCAGCGCAACTGGTTAAAGAGCTGATACATTTCTCGTGGAAAAAAAAAGAAAAAA